>NW_026575479.1:0-15000 GCF_028641065.1 Leucoraja erinaceus
ATGTTGGCCTTATCTTTTGTGTTGACCTGTGCAACCCCTTTCTCCTCCCGACTCCCGACCCCAGGGTAACGATGGGATCGACGGCTGAGAGCTACATCAAGGAGTTTACCCGACACTCCACCGACATGATGCTGAATCTGAACGAGATGAGGAAGAGGGAGATGCTGACTGACGTCCAGCTCCTGGCTGAGGGGCGACAGTTCCGGGCACACAAGGCCGTGCTGGTGGCCTGCAGGTACTCCTTCTTGCCCCTCTAGTTTACAAGCCCAGAGGTCACGCTGCACTTGTGTAAATTGTCGGTGAGACCGCCTCTTGTGTTCAGTTCTGGGCTCCGTGTTGGAGGAAAGATATTGCCAAACCTGACAGCAGCCAATACACAACAGGTGCAGGAGTAGAGGCCATTCGGACCTTCGAGCCAGCACCAGCATTCAATGGATAATAGACAACAGGTGCAGGAGTAGAGGCCATTCGGCCCTTCGAGCCAGCACCAGCATTCAATGGATAATAGACAATAGGTGCAGGAGTTAGGCCATTCGGCCCTTCGAGCCAGCACCAGCATTCAATGGATAATAGACAACAGGTGCAGGAGTTAGGCCATTCGGCCCTTCGAGCCAGCACCAGCATTCAATGGATAATAGACAATAGCTGCAGGAGTAGAGGCCATTCGGCCCTTCATGCCAGCACCAGCATTCAATGGATAATAGACAACAGGTGCAGGAGTTAGGCCATTCGGCCCTTCGAGCCAGCACCAGCATTCAATGGATAATAGACAACAGGTGCAGGAGTAGAGGCCATTCGGCCCATCATGCCAGCACCAACATTCAATGGATAATAGACAATAGGTGCAGGAGTAGGCCATTTGGCCCATCATGCCAGCACCAGCATTCAATGGATAATAGACAATAGGTGCAGGAGTAGAGGCCATTCGGCCCTTCGAGCCAGCACCAGCATTCAATGGATAATAGACAACAGGTGCAGGAGTTAGAGGCCATTCGGCCCTTCGAGCCAGCACCACCATTCAATGGATAATAGACAACAGGTGCAGGAGTAGGCCATTCGGCCCTTCGAGCCAGCACCAGCATTCAATGGATAATAGACAATAGGTGCAGGAGTAGGCCATTCGGCCCTTCGAGCCAGCACCACCATTCTTATAGAAACTTACAAAATTCTTAAGGGGTTGGACAGGCTAGATGCAGGAAGATTGTTCCCGATGTTAGGGAAGTCCAGGACAAGGGGGTCACAGCTTAAGGATAAGGGGGACATCCTTTAAAACCGAGATGAGAAGAACTTTTTTCACACACAGAGTGGTGAATCTCTGGAACTCTCTGCCACAGAGGGTAGTCGAGGCCAGTTCACTGGCTATATTTAAGAGGGAGTTAGATGTGGCCCTTGTGGCTAAGGGGATCAGGGGGTATGGAGAGAAGGCAGGTACGGGATACTGAGTTGGATGATCAGCCATGATCATATTGAATGGCGGTGCAGGCTCAAAGGGCCGAATGGCCTCTACTCCTGCACCTAATTTCTATGTTTCTATGATTCAATGACAGTCCCGCCATCCCGGGGATTAACCTTGTAAACCTACGCTGCACTCCCTCAATAGCAAGAATGTCCTTCCTCAAATTAGGGGACCAAAACTGCACACAATGTTCCAGGTGTGGTCTCACTAGGGCCCTGTACAACTGCAGAAGGACCTCTTTGCTCCTATACTCGACTCTTCTTGTTATGAAGGCCAACAGGCCAAAACTGCACACAATACTCAAACAAGAGGACATGGGACTTCAGAATTAAGGGACAGAAGTTTAGGGGTAATATGAGGGGGAACTTCTTTACTCAGAGAGTGGTGGCGGTGTGGAATGAGCTTCCAGTGGAAGTGGTGGAGGCAGGTTCATTGGTATCATTTAAAAATAAATTGGATAGGCATATGGATGAGAAGGGAATGGAGGGTTATGGTATGAGTGCAGGCAGGTGGGACTAAGGGGGAAAAAAATTTGTTCGGCATGGACTTGTAGGGCCGAGATGGCCTGTTTCCGTGCTGTAATTGTTATATGGTTATATGTACAACTACAGAAGGACCTCTTTGCTCCTATACTGAAATCCTCATGTTATGAAGGCCAACAGGCCAAAACTGCACACAATACTCCAGGTGTGGTCTCACTAGGGCCCTGTACAACTGCAGAAGGACCTCTTTGCTCCTATACTGAAATCCTCATGTTATGAAGGCCAACAGGCCAAAACTGCACACAATACTCCAGGTGTGGTCTCACTAGGGCCCTGTACAACTGCAGAAGGACCTCTTTGCTCCTATACTCAACTCTTGTTATAGATGTCGCCCATTCCTTCTCTCCAGAGAAGGACCTCCTTGCTCCTATGGACAATTGGTGCAGGAGAAGGTTGTTTGAGCTAGCATTGCCATTTGAGCCAGCATTGCCATTCAATGTGATCATGGCTGCCCAATGGGTGACGTTTCGGGTTGAGACCCTGGTGCGCTGACTGTACATAGTAACCTCGTTCTCCCCTGAACTGACGGACTCCCTCTTGTTCTTCCTAGCGGTTTTTTCTACTCGATCTTCGCCAACCAGTCGCGGCGGCCTGTCGACCTGGTGAGCCTGCCGGTGGGGGTGAGCGCGGAGGGGTTCCGCCTGCTGCTGGACTTCATGTACACGTCCTGCCTGCCGCTGGAGCCGGCCACGGTGGCCGAGGTGCTGACCGCTGCCGGCCACCTGCAGATGGAGCACGTGGTGGAGGCGTGCCGCAGTTACGCACACTTCAGGTAGGTGCGCTTGGGCTATCGTGAGCGGGTCAGCGTAACAGCAACCATCCCAGGAACCACTGGCTTAACTTATGTTTAAGTTAAGAAGGAACTGCAGATGCTGGACAAATCCAAGGCTGACAAAAATGCTGGAGGAACTCAGCGGGTGAGGCAGCGAAGGAAATGGACGACGTTTTAGGCCGAGACCCTTCTTCCGATTGATGAAGGAATAGGTGACGTTTCGGGTCCAGAACCAGGGGCCACACACAGTCTTGGAATAAAGGGGAGGTTATTTAAGACTGAGGTGAGAGGGGGAAGGGGCTTCGGGGATGGGCGGGCCAGACTTGGCTCCCTCAGTGAGGGGAGACCCCGTGTTTGAGTGGGAAGGAACTGCAGCTGCCGGTTCAAACCGAAGATAGGAGAGGTTCGTCTGCAGTTGTGCAGAGCTCTGGTGAGACCACACCTGGAGTATTGCGTACAGTTTTGGTCGCCAAATCTGAGGAACGACATTATTGCCATAGAGGGAGTGCAGAGACGGTTCACCAGACTGATTCCTGGGATGTCAGGACTGTCTTATGAAGAAAGACTGGATAGACTTGGTTTATACTCTCTAGAATTTAGAAGATTGAGAGGGGATCTTATAGAAACTTACAAAATTCTTAAGGGGTTGGATAGGGTAGATGCAGGAAAGATTGTTCCCGATGTTGGGAAAGTCCAGGACAAGGGGTCACAGCTTAAGGGAAAGGGAAAAATCTTGTTAAAAACCGAGATGAGAAGAACTTTTTTTTCACACAGAGAGTGGTGAATCTCTGGAACTCCTCTGCCACAGAGGGTAGTTGAGGCCAGTTCATTGGCTATATTTAAGAGGGAGTTAGATGTGGCCCTTGTGGCTAAGGGGATCAGGGGGTATGGAGAGAAGGCAGGTACGGGATACTGAGTTGGATGATCAGCCATGATCATATTGAATGGCCTCTACTCCTGCACCTAATTTCTATGTTTCTATGTTTCTACATCTGGAGTATTGTGTACAGTTTTGGTCTCCTAATTTGAGGAAGTGTGGCAATGTGAGCTGTGACGAGGATGTTAGGAGGTTGTATGGTGACCTGGACAGGTTGAGTGAGTGGGCAGATGCGTGGCAGATGCAGTATAATATAGATAAATGTGAGGTTATCCACTTTGGCGGCAAAACCAAGGGGGCAGATTATTATCTCAATGGGGTTAGGTTAGGTAAGGGGGAGGTGCAGCGAGACCTGGGTGTCCTTGTACACCGGTCACTGAAAGTTGGCTTACAGGTACAGCAGGCAGTGAAGAAAGCTAATGGAATGTTGGCCTTCATAACAAGAGGATTTCAGTATAGGAGAGGTTCTTCTGCAGTTGTATAGGGCTCTGGTGAGACCACATCTGGAGTATTGTGTACAGTTTTGGTCTCCTAATTTGAGGAAGGACATCCTTGTGATTGAGGCAGTGCAGCGTAGGTTCACCAGATTGATCCCTGGGATGGCGGGACTGTCATATGAGGAAAGATTGAAAAGACCAGGCTTGTATTCACTGGAGTTTAGAAGGATGAGGGGGGGGGGAGATCTTATAGAGACATATAAAATTATAAAAGGACTGGACAAGCTAGATGCAGGAAAAATGTTCCCAATGTTGGGCGAGTCCAGAACCAGGGGCCACACACACAGTCTTGGAATAAAGGGGACGCCATTTAAGACTGAGGTGAGAAAAAACATTTTCACCCAGAGAGTTGTGAATTTGTGGAATTCCCTGCCACAGAGGGCAGTGGAGGCCAAATCACTGGATGGATTTAAGAGAGAGTTAGATAGAGCTCTAGGAGATAGTGGAGTCAAGGGATATGGAGAGAAGGCAGGAACTGACTGGGGATGATCAGCCGTGATCACAGTGAATTGCGGTGCTGGCTGGAAGGGCCGAATGGCCTGCATCTATTTTCTATGATGTTGATGACGATGAGAAACTCAGTGGGTTAGGCAGCATCTATGGAGCGAAGGAATAGGTGACGTTTCGGGTCGAAGATCAGTCTGAAGATCAGTCTGAAGAAGGGTCTCGACCCGAAACGCCACCTATTCCTTCGCTCCATAGATGCTGCCTGGCCCGCTGAGTTTCTCCAGCATTTTTGTCTTCCAGCATCTGCAGTTCCTTCTTAAAACATTTATTTTAGGAAGGAGGTGGGGAGGAAGATTCCTTGCGGCAGAAGTCTGTGGAGGCCACAAGTCAACTCATATTTTTCAGGCAGAGATAGACAAGTCCTTGATTAGAACGGGTGTCGAGGGCTACGGGGAGAAGGCAGAGGTCAGCCACGATTGAATGGCGGAGGGGACGCGATGGGCCGAATGGCCTCATTCTACTCCAAACACGTGTGAATTTAAGGTAGAGATAGATAGATAGATTCTTGGTTAATACGGGTGTCAGGGACAATGGGGAGAAGGCAGGAGAATGGGCCTAGGAGGGCGAGATAGGAAAGAGACGAGGAGAAATGTCTTTAGCCAGAGGGTGGTGAATCTGTGGGATTCTTTGTTGTGGGGGCCACAAGACGGAGGATATTTTTTAAGGCAGTGACAGAGAGATTCTTGTTTCGGCACGAAACGTTGCCTATTTCCTTCGCTCCATAGATGCTGCTGCACCCGCTGAGTTTCTCCAGCTTTTTTGTGTAACCATAGGTAGATTCTTGTCTATCTGAAGGAGGGTTTCGGCCCGAAACGTCGCCTATTTCCTTCGCTCCATAGACGCTGCCTCACCCGCTGAGTCTCTCCAGCGTTTTTGTCTACCTTCGATTCTGGATCAGTGCGGGTGTCAGGGGGTTATGGGGATGATGGGGTTAGGAGGGAGAGATAGACCAGCCACGATTGAATGGCGGAGTAGACTCGATGGGCCGAATGGCCTAATTCTGCTCTTGTGATGGTTTGAGCTTGTGACGGTCGGGCTGTGATGTAATGGTGGGGGGAATGGACTTGATGGGTGGAATGGCCTAATATTCTTTCTCTCTCTATCCCCTCTCTCTCTCCCCCCCCCACACACACACACAGGGCTCCTCTCGGCCTCTCGGCCCTCAAGAGCCGGGATCCTCCACCAGCGGCCGGGCCGCTGCCCCCCGCGGGCTCCGTCTCCGTGCTGCCCTGGGTGCCGGTAGGCTGCGGCCTACGCCCAGACTCGGCCTTCCGTTTCCCGGGCGGTTGGCGGGGCCCCTGGCTGGGCCTGCGCCGGTGCCCGGAGCCTCCACTGCCTCCGCTGCCGCTGCCGGCCACGGGCGGAGAGAGCCGCTGCAAGCCCTCGCCCCCTCTCCCCGACAGCCCCCAGCGTCCCGGCCTGCGGCCCAGCTCGCCCACCGAGTCGAGGAGCGCTGGCAACGGCCGGGCCCAGGCTCCAGGCCCGGCCTACCAGGCCCAGGCTCCAGGCTCGGCCTACCAGGCCCAGGCTCCAGGCTCGGCCTACCAGGCCCAGGCTCCAGACCAGGCCCAACCCCAGGCTCCAGACCAGGCCCAGGCCCAGGCTCAGGCTCCGCACAAGGCCCGCAACTGGAAGAAGTACAAGCTGATCGTCCTCAACTCGCTGAGCCAGGCCGCGCAGGCCCGCAGCCAGGCCCCGGGTGCCGAGGAGATGGAGGAGGAGGAGGAGGAGGAGGAGAGCAGCCGGTGAGTGGAGCCAGAGGAGAGGGGAGGGGGGCACGGGGAGAGAGGGGAGGGCTGAGGGGATGGGGAGAGAAAGTCTTAGGGGGGTGGGTGGAAAATATAGGCGGGGCCTGTGGGTGGAGGGGCTGGATCAGGGGATATTTTTAAGGCCGAGATGGATATAGATTTCCGATTAGGACGGGCGTCTGGGGTTTATGGGGAGATGGCGGGGGAGTGGGGTTGGGAGGGAGAGATAGGGCAGCCGCGATTGAATGGGCCGAATGGCCTGAATCTGCTCCCATCACCTGCGGCCCCGTGCCCTAATCGCCCTCTACTAACCCGCCCAGGTCTTCGACGGAGTCCCAGAGCTACTCCGACTGCTCCGTGTGTTTCGCGAACGCTCCTCGGAATTCTGCCACCACGTCCTGGATCCCCGCCCCGGGGGGGAGACTCCGGAATACCACTCGGAATTGTCGGACAGCGGCTCGGGTAAGGGGGAGAGAGGGGGGGGCAGGATGGCGGGGGAGGGGGGAGGGGGGCTTGCGGGGATGGGCGGGGTGGAGACTTGGCTCACTCAGTGCGGGGGAGAGACCCGTGTTTTGAGTGGGAAGGAACTGCAGATGCTGGTTTAAACCGAAGATGGGAGTAGAGAGGTTGTATAGGGCTCTGGTAAGACCACATATTGTGTACAGTTTTGGTCTCCTAATTTGAGGAAGTGTGGCAATGTGAGCTGTGACGAGGATGTTAGGAGGTTGTATGGTGACCTGGACAGGTTGAGTGAGTGGGCAGATGCGTGGCAGATGCAGTTTAATATAGATAAATGTGAGGTTATCCACTTTGGTGGAAAAACTAAGGGGGCAGATTATTATCTCAAGGGGGTTAGGTTAGGTAAAGGGGGAGGTGCAGCGAGACCTGGGTGTCCTTGTACACTGGTCACTGAAAGTTGGCGTGCAGGTACAGCAGGCAGTGAAGAAAGCTAATGGAATGTTGGCCTTCATAACAAGAGGATTTCAGTATAGGAGTAAAGAGGTCCTTCTGCAGTTGTATAGGGCTCTGGTGAGACCACATCTGGAGTATTGTGTACAGTTTTGGTCTCCTAATTTGAGGAAGGACATCCTTGTGATTGAGGCAGTGCAGCGTAGGTTCACCAGATTGATCCCTGGGATGGCAGGACTGTCATAGAAACATAGAAACATAGAAATTAGGTGCAGGAGTAGGCCATTCGGCCCTTCGAGCCTGCACCGCCATTCAATATGATCATGGCTGATCATCCAACTCAGTATCCCGTACCTGCCTTCTCTCCATACCCCCTGATCCCCTTAGCCACAAGGGCCACATCTAACTCCCTCTGGAATATAGCCAATGAACTGGCCTCAACTACCCTCTGGAGTAGAGTTTCCAGAGATTCACCACTCTCTGCGTGAAAAAAGTTCTTCTCATCTCGGTTTTAAAGGATTTCCCCTTTATCCTTAAGCTGTGACCCCTTGTCCTTGTCATATGAGGAAAGATTGAAAAGACTGGGCTTGTATTCACTGGAGTTTAGAAGGATGAGGAGGGGGATCTTCTAGAAACATATGCAATTATAAAAGGACTGGACAAGCTAGATGCAGGAAAAAAGTTCCCAATGTTGGGCGAGTCCAGAACCAGGGGCCACACACACAGTCTTAGAATAAAGGGGAGGTCATTTAAGACTGAGGTGAGAAAAAAACATTTTCACCCAGAGAGTTTTGTGAATCTGTGGCCATTTGGGACTGAGACTATGAGGAGAAACTTTTTCACCCAGAGAGTTGTGTGAATCTGTGGCCATTTGGGACTGAGATGAGGAGAAACTTTTCCACCCAGAGAGTTGTGTGAATCTGTGGCCATTTGGGGCTGAGATGAGGAGAAACTTTTCCACCCAGGGAGTTTTGTGAATTTGTGGAATTCCCTGCCACAGAGGGCAGTGGAGGCCAAGTCACTGGATGGATTTAAGAGAGAGTTAGATAGAGCTCTAGGGGCTGGTGGAGTCGAGGGATATGGGGAGAAGGCAGGCACGGGTTATTGATTGGGGATGATCAGCCAAGATCGCAATGAAGGGCGGTGCTGGCTGGAAGGGCCGAATGGCCTCTACTCCTGCACCTATTTTCGATATTTCTATGGACGCAAAATGCTGGAGTACATGGGTTATAAGTTTGGAGGGATATGGACCAAGGGTGGGCGGGTGTGACTAGTGTTTAAGAGGGAACTGCAGATGCTGGAGAATCGAAGGTTACACAAAAAAGCTGGAGAAACTCAGCGGGTGCAGCAGCATCTATGGAGCGAAGGAAATGGGCAACGTTTCGGGCCGAAACCCTTCTTGGCGGGACTAGTGTCGCTGGGACATGTTGGTCGGTGTGGGCAAGTTGGGCCTGTTTCCACACTGTGTACTTCTGTACCTTTTGCCCGATGGGAGAGGGGGGGAGAAGATGGAGTGAGACTGGTCCGCGATGTTGCTGCTGCCCTTAATCTCGGTGTAGATGGGGTCGATGCAAGGGAGGGAGGGAGGTCGGGAAGTGGAGTAGACGGCCCGGGACTGAGGGAACGTGTTTCGCGATGCCGGGTGAGAGAGGGGGGGGAGGGGGTCGGCGTTGGGTTCCGCCACCTTGACTGAGCCGCCCCCCCCGGCTGTGTGTGGTTGCAGAGACGGGCGCGCTCTCCTGCCGATCGTGCCGGCTGAAGATGGCCGACGAGGACCGTCTGCAGCAGCACTTCCTGCTGGTCCACCGAGACGACAAGCCGTACAAATGTGTCATGTGCCGAGCGGCTTTCCGTTACAAGGGCAACCTGGCTAGCCACAAGACCATTCACACAGGTGAGGCAACTGAGGGGGGGAGCGCAGGTGAGCATAGAAACATAGAAACATAGAAATTAGGCATGCAGGAGTAGAGGCCATTCGGCCCTTCGAGCCTGCACCGCCATTCAATATGATCATGGCTGAACTCAGTATCCAACTCAGTATCCCGGATCCTAAAAAGATTTCCCCCATTGGTGTGTGGCCCCTGGTTCTGATTCCCCCCACATCGACCCTTACATTAGAGGCCACACATACACAAACACACATAGAAACACACACACACACACACACACACACACACACACACACACACACACACACACACACACACACACACACACACACACCACACTCTTTAAGAATCAGGGGACAAAACAATAGGAAACATAGAGGCCATTCGGTGCAGGAGTAGAGGCCATTTGGCCCTTCGAGCCTGCACCACCATTCAATATGATCATGGCTGATCATCCAACTCAGTATCCCGTACCTGCCTTCTCTCCATACCCTCTGATCCCCTTAGCCACAAGGGCCACATCTAACTCCCTCTTAAATATAGCCAATGAACTGTGGCCTCAACTACCCTCTGCGGCAGAGAGTTCCCACATCTAACAACCTCTGACCTGATGGGGGAGGGGGGAGAGTAGGGGCAGCTGGAGGGGAAACAGAAGACCAAGCATTAACCCCAACACACACTCAGATCAGATCCAGTTCATAGAAACATAGACAATAGGTGCAGGAGTAGAGGCCATTCGGCCCTTCGAGCCTGCACCATTCGCCATTCAATATGATCATGGCTGATCATCCAACTCAGTATCCCATCCCTGCCTCCTCTCCATACCCCCTGATCCCCTTAGCCACAAGGGCCACATCTAACCCCCTCTTAAATATAGCCAATGAACTGTGTGGCCTCAACTACCCTCTGTGGCAGAGAGTTCCAGAGATTCACCACTCTCTGTGTGAAAAAAGTTCTCCTCATCTCGGTTTTAAAGGATTTCCCCCTTATCCTTAAGCTGTGATCCCTTGTCCTGGACTTCCCCAACATCGGGAACAATCGTCCTGCATCTAGCCTGTCCAACCCCTTAAGAATTTTGTAAGTTTCTATAAGATCCCCCCTCAATCTCCTAAATTCTAGAGGGTATAAACCAAGTCTATCCAGTCTTTCTTCATAAGACAGTCCTGACATCCCAGGAATCAGTCTGGTGAACCTTCTCTGCACTCCCTCTATGGCAATAATGTCTTTCCTCAGATTTGGAGACCAAAACTGCAGTTTCTTCTGCAGTTCTGGTGAGACCACATCTGGAGGATTGTGTCCAGTTTTGGTCTCCCCTAATTTGAGGAAGGACATTCTAGCGATCGAGGCAGTGCAGCGTAGGTTCACCAGACTGATCCCTGGGATGGCGGGACTGTCATATGAGGAAAGATTGAAAACACTAGGCTTGTATTCACTGGAGTTTAGAAGGATGAGGGGGGGGTCGGGACTAGGCTTGTACCCGATGTTGGGGAAGTCCAGAACTGGGGGTCACACAGTTTAAGGATAAGAGGGAAGTCTTTTAGGACCGAGATGAGAAAATCGTTTTTTACAGAGAGTGGTGAATCTGTGGAATTCTCTGCCGCAGAAGGTAGTTGAGGCCACACAGTTCATTGGCTATATTTAAGAGGGAGTTAGATGTGGCTAAAGGGATCAGGGGGTATGGAGAGAAGGCAGGGATGGGATACTGAGTTGGATGATCAGCCATGATCATATAGAATGGCGGTGCAGGCGAATGGCCTCCACTCCTGCGCCTATTTTCTATATTTCTATGTATTCACTAGAGTTTAGAAGGATGGGGGGGGGGATCTTATAGAAACATATAAAATTATAAAAGGACTGGACAAGTTAGATGCAGGAAAAATGTTCCCAATGTTGGGCGAGTCCAGAACCGGGGGCCACACACACAGTCTTGGAATAAAGGGGAGGCCATTTAAGACTGAGGTGAGAAAAAACTTGTGAATTTGTGGAATTCCATGCCACAGAGAGCAGTGGAGGCCAAGTCACTGGATGGATTTAAGAGAGAGCTAGATAGAGCTCTAGGGGCTAGTGGAGTCGAGGGATATGCCCTGCTGACCACAAGGTTCTGAAGGTGGGTGTCGTCCATTTTGGTGACCGTCCCCGTCCCCGTCCTCTCTCCGCAGGGGAGAAACCGTATCGTTGTGACGTCTGTGGCGCGCAGTTCAACCGGCCGGCCAACCTGAAGACGCACGCCCGCATCCACTCCGGGGAGAAACCGTACAAGTGTGAGACGTGCGGGGCCAGGTTTGTGCAGGTGAGATCCACACGCCCACAGTCTCCGCAAACTGCGCCTACAGACTCCGCAAACTCCGCAGTCTCCGCAAACTCCGCCCACAGTCTCCGCAAACTCCGCCCACAGTCTCCGCAAACTCCGCCCACAGTCTCCGCAAACTCCGCCCACAGTCTCCGCAAACTCCGCCCACAGTCTCCGCCAACCCCGCCCACAGTCTACGCAAACTCCCCCCACAGTCTCCGCAAACTCCGCCCACAGTCTCCGCAAACTCCGCCCACAGTCTCCGCAACCCTCCGCCCACAGTCTCCGCAAACTCCGCCCACAGTCTCCGCAAACTCCGCCCACAGTCTCTGCAAACTCCGCCCACAGTCTCTGCAAACTCCGCCCACAGTCTCCGCCCACAGTCTCTGCACACTCCGCCCACAGTCTCCGCCCACAGTCTCCGCAAACTGCGCCCAAAGTCTCTGCAAACTCCGCCCACAGTCTCCCACAGTCAAACTCCGCCCACAGTCTCTGCAAACTCCGCAGTCTCCGCCCACCCCAGCCCACAGACTCCGCCCACACTCTGCAAACTCCGCCCACAGTCTCTGCAAACTCCGCCCACAGTCTCTGCAAACTCCGCCCACAGTCTCCTCCGCCCACAGTCTCTGCAAAACTCCGCCCACAGTCTCTGCAAAACTCCGCCCACAGTCTCCGCAAACTCCGCCCACAGTCTCCGCCCACAGTCTCTGCAAACTCCGCCCACAGTCTCCGCAAACTCCGCCCACAGTCTCCGCCCACAGTCTCTGCAAACTCCGCCCACAGTCTCTGCAAACTCCGCCCACAGTCTCTGCAAACTCCGCCCACAGTCTCTGCAAACTCCGCCCACAGTCTCTGCAAAAACTCCGCCCACAGTCTCACAGTCTCTGCAAACTCCGCCCACAGTCTCTGCAAAACTCCGCCCACAGTCTCTGCAAACTCCGCCCACAGTCTCCGCAAACTCCGCCCACAGTCTGCAAACTCCGCCCACAGTCTCTGCAAACTCCGCCCACAGTCTCTGCAAACTCCGCCCACAGTCTCCCCACAGCAAACTCCGCCCACAGTCTCTGCAAACTCCGCCCACAGTCTCTGCAAACTCCGCCCACAGTCTCCGCAAACTCCGCCCACAGTCTCCGCAAAAACTCCGCGCCCACAGTCTCTCTGCAAACTCCGCCCACAGTCTCTGCAAACTCCGCCCACAGTCTCCACAGCAAAAACTCCGCCCACAGTCTCTGCAAACTCCGCCCACAGTCTCTGCAAACTCCGCCCACAGTCTCTGCAAACTCCGCCCACAGTCTCTGCAAACTCCGCCCACAGTCTCTGCAAAACTCCGCCCACAGTCTCTGCAAACTCCGCCCACAGTCTCTGCAAACTCCGCCCACAGTCTCTGCAAACTCCGCCCACAGTCTCTGCAAACTCCGCCCACAGTCTCTGCAAACTCCGCCCACAGTCTCCGCCAACTCTGCAAACCTCCGCCCACAGTCTCCGCCAAACTCAGCCCCCAGTCTCCGCAAACTCCGCCCACAGTCTCTGCAAACTCCGCCCACAGTCTCCGCAAAGACTCCGCCCACAGACTCCGCCCCCACAGTCTCTGCAAACTCCGCCCAGTCTCTCTGCAGTCTCCGCCCACAGTCTCCACAAACTCCGCCAGCCACAGTCTCCGCCCACAGTTGCAAACTCCGCACACCCGCAGTCTCCTCCCACAGTCCGCCCGGACATCTCTCCGCACGCTCTCTGCAGCTCCGCCCACAGTCTCTCCAAACTCCGCCGTCGATGGCTCCGTCCACAGTCTCTGCAAACTCCGCCCAGTCTCTGGTTCGCCCACAGTCCCTGCAAACTCCGCCCACAGTCTCTTGTCTGTACCCCAGTTTGTACCTTTCTCCCGTGACTCCGCGTGGGGTTTCTCCGCAGATCCCCACATGTCTGGGGGGGGCCCAAGTCTCAGAACCAGGGGCCGCCCACACACTCGCAAACTCCGCCCACAGTCTCCGCACACACACACCCACACACTCCGCCCACACACACACAACTGCGCCCACACTCCGCACACCACACACACCGCAAACTCACCCACAGTCTCCGCACACTCCGCCCACAGTCTCCGCAAACACCGCACACACACACATCGCCCACAGTCTCAAACTCCGCCCACACAACTCCGCCCACACATCTCGCACACACTCACACACACACACACACACACACACCCACACACACACACACACACACACACCCCCACACACACATACACACACTCACACTCACACACACACACTCACACTCTCTCACACCCACACACACTCACACTCTCTCTCACCCACACACACACACACTCTCTCTCACCCACACACACATTCACACTATCACACACCCACACACTGACACTATCACACACACACACACACTCTGACAACTCACACACAGTCTCCGCAAACTCAGCCACAGACTCCACACACACTTTGTCCACACTCCCGCACACTTCGCACACAGTCTCCGCCCACAGTTGCACTCACGCACGTCACACACACACACGGACATGCACGCACGCTCGCCACGCTTGCGTGTACACATGCACGTCGATCACCTCGGCGCCAGAGTCCCCGGTTCGATCCCGACCACGGGCGCTTGTCTGTACGGAGTTTGTACCTTCTCCCCGTGACCCACCCACACACACACAGTTTAAGAATAAGGGGTTGGCCATTTACAACGGAGACGAGGAAAACACTTTTTCTCACAGAGTGTTGTGGTGAGTCTGTGGAATTCTCTGCCTCAGAGGGCGGTGGAGGCCGGTTCTCTGGATGCTTTCAAGAGAGAGCTAGATAGGGCTCTTAAAGATAGCGGAGAGAGAGTCAGGGGGTATGGGGAGAGAGGCAGGAACGGGGTACTGATTGGGGATGATCAGCCATGATCACATTGAATGGCAGTGCTGGCTCGAAGGGCCGAATGGCCCTCTACTCCTGCACCTATTATCTATGTTTCTATAAGATCCTGATGCATGTTTCTCTACGTGCTACCCAGCCAGTGGAAAGACAGCAGGTGATTATATTGGAGTCGGATGCCGACACGATGGGTCTGCTGCCCTTGTTCTCCACACTTGCTGCCTGAGCCGCTGAGTTACTCCGGCACTCGCCGCCTATCTTTGGTCTAAACCGGCGCCTGCAGTTCCGTCCGACACCGTGTGTTTTTGCCTTGTTTCCCCGCGGCAGGTGGCCCATCTCCGAGCTCACGTGCTGATCCACACCGGCGAGAAGCCCTACCCCTGTGAAACGTGCGGGACGCGTTTCCGACACCTCCAGACGCTCAAGAGCCACATCAGGATCCACACCGGAGAAAAGCCGTACCACGTAAGCATGGGGCAAGGGGGAGAGAACTCTACCCTGGGCCTGGACACTGACCCGGGGTGGGGGTGTGTGTGTGTGTAGGTGTAGGTGTGTGTGTAGGTGTGTGTCTAGGTGTGTGTGTGTGCATGTGTCTAGGTGTGTGTGTCTAGGTGTGCGTGTGTCTAGGTGTGTGTGT
>NW_026575479.1:40000-42500 GCF_028641065.1 Leucoraja erinaceus
AGTGGCAATGCTCGCGGAACAACAAAACAACCAAACAAATTATAAACACAATCATAACACACATATTATTTTACATAATAAATGTATGATAAAGGAAGGGTCTCGGCCCGAACTATCACCTGTTCCTTCATCAGTCTGAAGAAGGGCCTCAACCCGAACTATCACATAGAAACATAGAAATTAGGTGCAGGAGTAGAGGCCATTCGGCCCTTCGAGCCTGCACCATTCGCCAT
This sequence comes from Leucoraja erinaceus, assembly GCF_028641065.1. Lineage (NCBI taxonomy): Eukaryota > Metazoa > Chordata > Chondrichthyes > Rajiformes > Rajidae > Leucoraja > Leucoraja erinaceus. The sequence goes on from NW_026575479.1 coordinate 40,234, forward strand.
TCAATATGATCATGGCTGATCATCCAACTCAGTATCCCGTACCTGCCTTCTCTCCATACCCCCCTGATCCCCTTAGCCACAAGGGCCACATCTAACTCCCTCTTAAATATAGCCAATGAACTGTGTGGCCTCGACTACCCTCTGTGGCAGAGAGTTCCAGAGATTCACCACTCTCTGTGTGAAAAAAGTGAAAAAAGTTCTCCTCATCTCGGTTTTAAAGGATTTCCCCCTTATCCTTAAGCTGTGACCCCTTGTCCTGGACTTCCCCAACATCGGGAACAATCTTCCTGCATCTAGCCTGTCCAACCCCTTAAGAATTTTGTAAGTTTCTATAAGATCCCCTCTCAATCTTCTAAATTCTAGAGAGTATAAACCAAGTCTATCCAGTCTTCTTCATAAGACAGTCCTGACATCCCAGGAATCAGTCTGGTGAACCGTCTCTGCACTCCCCCGCTATGGCAATAATGTCCTTCCTCAGATTTGGAGACCAAAACTGTACGCAATACTCCAGGTGTGGTCTCACCAAGACCCTGTACAACTGCAGTAGTAACCTCCCTGGTCCTATACTCAAATCCTTTTGCAATGAAAGCTAACATACCATTTGCTTTCTTTACTGCCTGCTGCACCTGCATGCCTACCTTCAATGACTGGTGTACCATGACACCCAGGTCTCGCTGCATCTCCCCCTTTCCCAATCGGCCACCATTTAGATAATAGTCTGCTTTCCTGTTTTTGCCACCAAAATGGATAACCTCACTTTTATCCACATTATACTGCATCTGCAAACATCTGCCCACTCACCCAGCTTATCCAAATCACCCTGCAGTCTCCTAGCATCCTCCTCACAGCTAACACTGCCCCCCAGCTTAGTGTCATCCGCAAACTTGGAGATATTGCCTTCAATTCCCTCATCCAGATCATTAATATATATTGTAAATAGCTGGGGTCCCAGTACTGAGCCTTGGGGTACCCCACTAGTCACTGCCTGCCATTGTGAAAAGGACCCGTTTACTCCTACTCTTTGCTTCCTGTTTGCCAGCCAGTTCTCTATCCACATCAATACTGAACCCCCAATGCCTTGTGCTTTAAGTTTGTATACTAATCTCTTATGTGGGACCTTGTCGAAAGCCTTCTGGAAGTCCAGATACACCACATCCACTGGTTCTCCCCTATCCACGCTACTAGTTACATCCTCGAAAAATTCTATAAGATTCGTCAGACATGATTTACCTTTCGTAAATCCATGCTGACTTTGTCCAATGATTTCACCACTTTCCAAATGTGCTGCTATCCCATCTTTAATAACTGACTCTAGCAGTTTCCCCACTACCGATGTTAGACTAACTGGTCTGTAATTCCCCATTTTCTCTCTCCCTCCCTTCTTAAAAAGTGGGGTTACGTTTGCTACCCGCCAATCTTCAGGAACTACTCCAGAATCTAAAGAGTTTTGAAAGATTATTACTAATGCATCCACTATTTCTGGAGCTACTTCCTTAAGTACTCTGGGATGCAGCCTATCTGGCCCTGGAGATTTATCGGCCTTTAATCCATTCAGTTTACCCAACACCACTTCCCGGCTAACCTGGATTTCACTCAATTCTTCCAACTCCTTTGACCCGCGGTCCCCTGCTATTTCCCGCAAATTATTTATGTCTTCCTTAGTGAAGACGGAACCAAAGTAGTTATTCAATTGGTCCGCCATATCCTTGTTCCCCATGATCAACTCACCTGTTTCTGACTGCAAGGGACCTACATTTGTTTTAACTAATCTCTTTCTTTTCACATATCTATAAAACTTTTGCAGTCAGTTTTTTATGTTCCCTGCCAGTTTTTCTTTCATAATCTATTTTTCCTTTCCTAATTAAGCCCTTTGTCCTCCTCTGCTGGTCTTTGAATTTCTCCCAGTCCTCCGGTATGCTGCTTTTTCTGGCTAATTTGTACGCATCATCCTTCGCTTTGATACTATCCCTGATTTCCCTTGTTATCCATGGATGTACTACCTTCCCTGATTTATTCTTTTGCCAAACTGGGATGAACAATTTTTGTAGTTCATCCATGCAGTCTTTAAATGTCTTCCATTGCATATCCCCCGTCAACCCTTTTAGAATTAATTGCCAGTCAATCTTGGCCAATTCACGTCTCATACCCTCAAAGTTACCTTTCTTTAAGTTCAGAACCATTGTTTCTGAATTAACAATGTCACTCTCCATCCTAATGAAGAACTCAACCATATTGTGGTCACTCTTGGGGGCACGTACAACAAGATT
>NW_026575480.1:0-42500 GCF_028641065.1 Leucoraja erinaceus
GAGATTCACCACTCTCTGTGTGAAAAAAAGTTCTTCTCATCTCGGTTTTAAAAGGATTTCCCCCTTATCCTTAAGCTGTGACCCCTTGTCCTGGACTTCCCCCAACATCGGTAGCAATCTTCCTGCATCTAGCCTGTCCAACCCCTTAAGAATTTTGTAAGTTTCTATAAGATCCCCTCTCAATCTCCTAAATTCTAGAGAGTATAAACCAAGTCTATCCAGTCTTTCTTCATAAGACAGTCCTGACATCCCAGGAATCAGTCTGGTGAACCTTCTCTGCACTCCCTCTATGGCAATAATGTCCTTCCTCAGATTTGGAGACCAAAACTGTACGCAATACTCCAGGTGTGGTCTCACCAAGACCCTGTACAACTGCAGTAGAACCTCCCTGCTCCTATACTCAAATCCTTTTGCTATGAAAGCTAACATACCATTGGCTTTCTTCACTGCCTGCTGCACCTGCATGCCTACTTTCAATGAGTGGTGTACCATGACACCCAGGTCTCGCTGCATCTCCCCTTTTCCTAGTCGGCCACCATTTAGATAATAGTCTGCTTTCCTGTTTTTGCCACCAAAATGGATAACCTCACATTTATCCACATTATACTGCATCTGCCAAACATTTGCCCACTCACCCAGCCTATCCAAGTCACATTGCAGTCTCCTAGCATCCTCCTCACAGCTAACACTGCCCCCCAGCTTAGTGTCATCCGCAAACGTGGAGATATTGCCTTCAATTCCCTCATCCAGATCATTAATATATATTGTAAATAGCTGGGATCCTAGCACTGAGCCTTGCGGTACCCCACTAGTCACTGCCTGCCATTGTGAAAAGGACCCGTTTACTCCTACTCTTTGCTTCCTGTTTGCCAGCCAGTTCTCTATCCACATCAATACTGAACCCCCAATGCCGTGTGCTTTAAGTTTGTATACTAATCTCTTATGTGGGACCTTGTCGAAAGCCTTCTGGAAGTCCAGATACACCACATCCACTGGTTCTCCCCTATGCACGCTACTAGTTACATCCTCGAAAAATGCTATAAGATTCGTCAGACATGATTTACCTTTCGTAAATCCATGCTGACTTTGTCCAATGATTTCACCACTTTCCAAAAGTGCTGCTATCCCATCTTTAATAACTGACTCTAGCAGTTTCCCCACTACCGATGTTAGACTAACTGGTCTGTAATTCACCATTTTCTCTCTCCCTCCCTTCTTAAAAAGTGGGGTTACGTTTGCTACCCGCCAATCTTCAGGAACTACTCCAGAATCTAAAGAGTTTTGAAAGATTATTACTAATGCATCCACTATTTCTGGAGCTACTTCCTTAAGTACTCTGGGATGCAGCCTATCTGGCCCTGGGGATTTATCGGCCTTTAATCCATTCAATTTACCCAACACCACTTCCCGGCTAACCTGGATTTCACTCAATTCCTCCAACTCCTTTGACCCGCGGTCCCCTGCTATTTCCGGCAAATTATTGATGTCTTCCTTAGTGATAAGGGGGAAGTCTTTTAGGACCAAGATGAGGAAAACATTTTTCACACAGAAAGTGGTGAATCTCTGGAACTCTCTGCCACAGAAGGTAGTTGAGGCCAGTTCATTGGCTATATTTAAGAGGGAGTTAGATGTGGCCCTTGTGGCTAAGGGGATCAGGAATGGCCTACTCCTGCACCTAATTTATATATTTTTACAACTCTGTGTGAAAAAGTGTTTCCTCACCTCCGTTCTAAATGGCCTACCCCTTATTCTTAAACTGTGACCCTGGTTCTGGACTCCCACGACATCGGGAACATGTTTCCTGCCTCTAGCGTGTCCAAACCCTTAATAATCTTATATGTTTCAATAAGATATCCTCTCATCCTTCTAAACTATAAAGTATACAAACCTAGCCGCTCCATTGTCTCGGCATATGACAGTCCCGCCATCCCGGAAATTAACCTTGTGAACCTACGCTGCACTCCCTGAATAGCAAGAATGTCCTTCCACAAATTTGGAGGCCAAAACATCCAAGTTAGGGCTTTATTCTTTGGAGCGCAGAAGGTTAAGGGGGGACTTGATAGAGGTTTTTTAAATGATGAGAGGGATAGACAGAGTTGACGTGGAAAAGCTTTTCCCACTGAGAGTAGGGAAGATTCAAACAAGGGGACATGACATGAGAATTAAGGGACTGAAGTTTAGGGGTAACATGAGGGGGAACTTCTTTACTCAGAGAGTGGTAGCTGTGTGGAATGAGCTTCCAGTGAAGGTGGTGGAGGCAGGTTCGTTTTTATCATTTAAAAATAAATTGGATAGTTATATGGATGGGAAGGGAATGGAGGGTTATGGTCTGAGCGCAGGTATATGGGACTAGGGGAGATTATGTGTTCGGCACGGACTAGAAGGGTCGAGATGGCCTGTTTCCGTGCTGTAATTGTTATATGGTTATATGGTTATCACCCAATCCGCCAGGTGTGGTCTCACTAGCGCCCTATACAACTGCAGAAGGGCCTCTTTGCACCTATACTCAACTCCTCTTGTTATGAAGACTAACATGCCATATGCTTTCTTCACTGCCTGCTGTACCTGTATGCTTACTTTCATTGAGTTTCCTCCCCTCCCCTCCATTCCTCTCTCCTCCCCTTTCATCCCCTCCCCTCTCCTACCCCCCTCTTTCTTCCCCTCCCCTTTCCCCTCCCCCTGCCCTCCCCCCCACCTCTCTTCCTCCCCACTCCTTTCCTCTCCTGTCCTCCTTTCCTCCCCTCCCCCTCCTTTCCTCCCCTCCTCTCCACTCCCCTTTCCTCTCCTCTCCCCTCCTCTCCTCCCTTCCCCTTCGCTCCTGGAAGTAGACTGATTTGTCGATTGGACAGGAATTTGAAGGGAATCTGATTGTAGCAATGTTACAAAACCTACCTTCAGCGGTGCTGCAGATCTGTCACGGGCTGTGTGCGCGACTTTGGCACCTTTGAGGAGGGGGCGGGATTAAAATGCAGGAGGATAAATAGAAGGATGCGAGGGGATCTTATTGAAACATATAAGATTATTAAGGGTTTGGACACGCTAGAGGCAGGAAACATGTTCCCGTTGTTGGGGGAGTCCAGAACCAGGTTTAAGAATAATGGGTATCGCTTGTCGGAGAGGGATTTCCTCGGGCTGCTAGTTGATGAAGAAAAATCGATCGGACTTCCGTTCCCGTTTTTTTTTTTAAATTGCTGGACAATTTAATAGTTGGATTAAAGTAAAAAGCGACGTCTACTGCCCTCAACGCCTACAAAGTGACGGATCGCAAAAACAAAGGGTAAGTCGTGTATTTTACATATAATCTTGCTTCTAAGGGTGGTTTTAATCTAATTTTACGCTGCGAAATGTTATTTGGGCCCCATACGAATCGCCCGTGTCTTTCCTGCCGATATAGGGTTCAAATTGACCGCAAATGCAAAGTTCCAATCGAACACATTCCAGAAACACCCACCCGCAAGATGATTTAAATTTTCTTTTTTTTTGGACGTAAGAGTATCTAAATCGTCTATATTTTGTGTAATTGTCTATCCATAGTCAATATTTTTATACTAAATATCCACAACAGGGATATTGTGCAATAATAATTTTATATTGAAAGTGGATGTTTCTAGATTAATTTATGGGAATTAAACATTAAATTCATAGAAACATAGAAATTAGGTGCAGGAGTAGGCCATTCGGCCCTTCGAGCCTGCACCGCCATTCAATATGATCATGGCTGATCATCCAACTCAGTATCCCGTACCTGCCTTCTCTCCATACCCCCTGATCCCCTTAGCCACAAGGGCCACATCTAACTCCCTCTTAAATATAGCCAATGAACTGGCGTCAACTACCCTCTGTGGCAGAGAGTTCCAGAATTCCCTCCATCTGGCATATAAGTTCATGACAATGAGATTTAAATATCATGTTATATTGTGAATTCTTGTGTGAATGGGATTAATTTGTTATTTGGATACTTAGGCTATTTTAAAATATTATCGTTTTCTTAAGAAATGGAATCTACAGGACATTCTTAATGGGAAAGTAGTGGGCAGAAAGGCATGTAATGCATGGTTTGAACAGCAAAAACTTGAGGAAAAACAAGTAGAGTTGCTTATTGGTTACAATCTGAGGAGTATGATGATGCTACTGATTATGATATGCCAATGTACCAACTAGCAACTGATCCTCTCCATAAAGACGTGTCAGGGCTCTCGCTTAACTTTTTTTCCCTGTTGCCAGCCGGGCAACCTCGGCAGCTTTTTAGGTTGCCAAATCACAGTTTAGGTGGTCATTTAAGAAGGCTTGCATGACGTTTGCGATAATTTGCTCGGACGAAGTGCGTAGTCACCAGTCGGAATTATGGTCAATGAAGCATTCACATATTATTTCTGCTTCAAATAAAGTCACAAACTAAACATATTCACCAATCAAGACATGATATATACCACAATGACATGCAGCAAAATTACAATACAGTATATCATCTCTTTTTACACATTGCAATGAATGCAATTTCTATTATCTCTTTCCACTTCCAAACAAAAATATGGTTATTCAGCGTATGATCAACCTCGGTGAGACCAAGTGCAGGCTTGGTGATCGCTTCACACAACACCTCCACTCAGTTCACAATAACCAACCTGATCTCCCGGTGGCTCAGCACTTCAACTCCCCCTTCCATTCCGAATCCGACCTTTCTGTCCTGGGCCTCCTCCATGGCCAGAGTGAGGCCTACCGCAAATTGGAGGAACAGCACCTCATATTTTGCTTGAGCAGTTTACACCCCAGCAGTATGAACATTGGCTTGCTTCTCCAATTTCAGGTAGTCCTTGCTTTCTCCCTCCTTCCCCTCCCATTCCCAGCTCTCCCATAGCCTACTGTCTCCACCTCTTCCTTTCTTTTTCCCCGCCCCCACCCCTCCCGACATCAGTCTGAAGAAGGGTCTTGACCCGAAACGTCGCCTATTTACTTCGCTCCATAGATGCTGCCTCACCTGCTGAGTTTCTCCAACATTTTCGTCTACCCATTCACACAAGTTCTGTTATCCCACTTTCCTCACCCACTCCCTGCATATTAGGGGCAATTTTACAGAGACAAGTTAACCTACAAAGCCAATGCGTCTTTGGGATGTGGGAGGAAACCCACATGCTTGCAGGGAGAATGTGCAAACACAACACAGACAGTGCCCGAGAACAGGATCGAACACAGATCTCTGGCGTGTGAGGCAGCAAGTCCACCAGCTGTGCCACTATATTTTATTTTCCAACACACAAAAAGATATACGTTGATAACTTTGGTTGCTAAAAAAAAAGAAACTATCCTTTTTCAGTCTTAAATCTCTAAGTGACGCTATGTCCCCCTTTACAGCTACTGTATGTTTTAATTAAGTTCAAGGCTATTGGGGTAATACATTGGCCATAAAGTTGCTGCCTAAAATTGCCAGAGACTTGGAATTGATCCTGAATATGGGTGCTGTCTGTATGGGGTTTTGTTTTCTCGTTTATAACATTGTTTACAGAGTACTATGTTTACATATTCTGTTGTGCTGCTGCAAGGATTTCATTGTTCTAACTGGGACGTGAGAGAATAAAACACTTTTGACTTACGTCGCTGATGTGTGGGATAGAACTAGAGTAGGGGTGATCGGTGGTCGGCGTGGACTCGGTGGGCCGAAGGGCCTGTTTCCATGCTGTATCTTGAAATTAAACTAAAAACACTAAAACCAGAGGAAATGTAAAGAAGGGTTTCTACCCGAAACGTCACCCAATTTTTTCTATCCAGAGATGCTGGCTGCTCCATGGAGTTCCCCCGCACTATTAAAGCATGGAATAGTCTTCACCTTTCCATAGGTGCCAACCAGACGCAACTAAATTTAAGGTAGCTTTTTCCTAATAACCTTTTTTTGCTTAAGTCCAAGTCAAGAGTCAAGAGAGTTTTATTGTCATGTGTCCCAGATAGGGCAATGAAATTCTTGCTTGCTGCAGCACAACAGAATATGTAATCATAATACAGAACAGGAGATAAAGGTTTAGTGTGTCTATATACCATAGACCATATATATACACAATAAATAAACAGATAAAATGCAATAGGCTGTTATTTTTCATTCGAGAGCTAGAGCCGAGCGGAGACCCGAGAACTAGCGCCAAGCCGAGACCCGGACACGGATGGCAGGCGGGTGTCCCGGTTGCTTGCCAAGCCGGGCAAAATGGGATGGTTTTTAGGTTGCCCGGCGGGACTGTAAGTTGTTATTGGCACCCGGGCAACCGTTAATTTCGAGCCCTGTTTGTCTATTGCTAGAAATTGTCATTTATTTACATATCTGTTATGGACACTGTATATTATGCAATAATATTAAAGTTCTGATCTTGAAAATATCACATTTTTGAATTTTCAAGGCAGTCTGGGTGTTTATTACTATTTCCGTCACAACGGTCAATCTTGTACTTATCTACAATTAGGCAACTAACTAATTATATGCTTTAATTTCAGGTCATCCAAGTAAGATGTTTTATATTTGTTTCAGAATGCTTCAATCTATAATAACTGAACATTTCATTCAGTTCTCTTAATTTTTAAGAAAGTTATGGGCTTTTGACTGTCCTGACCACAGCTTTTGTGTTCAGTCAATGGGAAAGCAATAGGGAACAAGATGCCAATTCCCCAGTATGAAAATGGCTGCCGTGAACCTCCATTTGTTAATTTAGGTCCATTGTCAAGGTACGTGAAGCCAACAGTTGTGAACCTGGGTTTTAGGATGGACAGTGACTTTAAATTAGATCGCCAAATATGCGCGGTGGTTAAGTCCAGCTTCTTTCACCTAAGGAAGCTGGCGAAGGTGAAGCCCATTCTCGAGCGGCAGCATTTTGAGACAGTAATCCATGCCTTTATTACATCTGGCTGGATTACTGTAACGCGCTCAATTTTGGGTTTGCTCGTTCCCTGGCTCGTCTCCATTGGTTCAGAATGCTGCTGCTCGCCTTTTAACAGGGACTCGAAAGAGGGAGCACATAGCGCCAATTCTGGCCTCAACTACACTGATCCCGGAAACTTTCAGTTCATTTTAATTACTGTTATTTTTCAAAATCTCTGAATGGAATGCTTACCTCTCTGAGCTAACTCACAACATTTCATTCAGTCCCTCAGGTTTTGGTCAGCTGCTCCTGGAGGTTTTGACTGTCTAGTCGGAGGCTCAGAGGGGATAGAGCCTTCTCTGTTGCTGCAATAGGGCACTCTGGTAAGACCCTGCCGTTGCACATATCAACAGGCCCCCTCACTGTCCATCTTCAACTCCAGTGTTAAAAACACATTTTACTCCCTGGCTTTTTGACCACGCCTGAGGCTTTGCTTCTGTTTGTGGTGTTTTTGATGTTTCTTTATTTTACTTGTCTTTTCCTACTATTTCTTTTGATTGTTATTTTTGGTGTGTATTAACTTTTTTGTCGATGATTAGTGATGTACAGCACTTTGTTGCAGCTATGTTTGTTTTTAAAGTGCTCTATAAATAAAATTATTATTATTATTATTATTAACTTTTTTAATACTGAAGGTACGAATGTGAATTAGGTGTCAAATTAAACTTCTTTTTATGCTTTATCTGATGGGATAAATTGCAGACTTGATTTTTTAAATCTAAAAATGTTGTAACATTGCTAAAGACAGAGAGATTTTAAGGGGAGCTGGTCGGTGATTGGACGCGATCCCCTTGGATACAGCGTCTGATTGGACGCCGAGTGACGGCATTATGTGATTGGACGCGATCCCCTTGGATACAGCGTCTGATTGGACGCCGAGTGACGGCATTATGTGATTGGACGCGATCCCCTTGGATACAGCGTCTGATTGGACGCCGAGTGACGGCATTATGTGATTGGACGCGATCCCCTTGGATACAGCGTCTGATTGGACGCCGAGTGACGGCATTATGTGATTGGACGCGATCCCCTTGGATACAGCGTCTGATTGGCCGCGTAAAGGGCGAGAGGCGCGAGTAGTCGGTTACAGAAACCGTTTGGATTCAAACTTGGGGGAGAAAGAGGGAGGAATGATGGAGAGAGTGAAAAAATAATATGGAGCGGAAGGATTTCTCCCTCTCTCTCTACCCCTGTTCCCCCTGTTCCGCCGCCTCCTCCTCCGCTCCCCGCCCACTCGCTCACCGTCCAGTGCGGCTCGGCCTCGGCCTAGAGTTCGGCTCCATCTTGTCCCAGACCCGGTCTCCGGCCTCGTCGCTCCCGCTGGCGGTTGGTTGATGCTCCACGTCACTCGCTCGCGCCGCCGGCCCGCCCCCCCCGCCCCCCGCACGCCCGCCCCCGCCCCCCACGCGCCCTCGCCCCCCGCCGCCCCCCCCCGCGCCCGCCGCCCCGCCCCCCCCCCCCCCCGCCCCCCCCGCCCCCCCGCCCCGCCCGCCCCCCCCCGCCCCCCCCGCCCCGCCCCGCACCGCCCGCCCCCCGCCCCCCCCCCCGCCCCCCCCCCCCCCCCCCCCCCCCCCCCCCGCCCCCCCCCCCCCCGCCTCCCCGCCCCCCCCCCCCCCCCCCCCCCCCCCCCCCCCCCCCCCCCCCCCCCCCCCGCCCCCCCCGCCCCCCCCCCCCCCGCCCCGCTTGCGCGCCCCACCCGCCCGCCCGCCCCGCCCCCCCCCGCCCACCCGCCCCGCCCCCCGCACGCCGCCCCCCCCCCCCCGACGCCGCCCCCCCCCCCCCGCACGCTCGCCCCGCCCCCCGCACGCTCGCCCCGCCCCCCCCCCACGCTCTGCCCCCCCCCCCGACCCCCCCCCCCCGCCCCCGCCCCGCCCCCCCGCCCTCCCGCCCCTCCCCCTCGCCCGCTCCCCCCCCCGCACGCTCGGCCCCCCCCCATCAGGCCCCGCCCCCCCCCTGCCGCACCTAGCCTGCTGCCCCCTCTGAGTTTCCCCAGCTTTTCCCCCCTTACCCCCCCCCCATCACGCTCCCCCGCCCCCCTCCCCGCTCGCCCCCCCCGCCCCCCTCACCTCGGCCCCGCCCCCCGCACGCTCGCCCCCCCCCCCCGCCGCTCGGCCCCTCCCCCCGCCGCTCGGCCCCCCCCGCCCCGGCCCCCCCCCCTGTCCCACTCTCCCCCCCCCCCCGCCCCCCCCCTCCCCCTCTCCATCCCCCACCCCCCCCCCTGTCCCCCCCCCTCCCCTCCCCCTCCTCTCTCCCCTCACCTGTCCCACTCCCTCTCCATCGATCCCCGCCGCCCTCGGCCATCCCCCGCCTGGAAGACCTCCCGGAGGACCATCCTCGCTCGGCCCCCCGCCTGGAGGACCCCTCCCGGAGGACCATCGGCTCTCTCCTCATCCCCCGCCTGGTCCCCTCACTCCTCCTCTCTCTCTCCCCCCCCTGTCCCCTCACTCCCTCCTCTCTCTCTCCCCCTTCCCCCTCACCTGTCCCCTCACTCCTCCCCTCCCTCTCCTCTCCCCCCTGTCCCCTCCCTCCTTCCCTCTCCCTCCCCCACCAGTTCCCTCACTCCTTCCCTCTCTCCATCCCCCACCTGTCCCCTCACTCCTTCCCTCTCTCCATCCCCCACTTGTCCCCTCACTCCTTCCTCTCTCTCTCCATCCCCCACTTGTCCCCCCCTCCCTCCCTCCTCTCTCCATCCCCCACTTGTCCCCTCACTCCTTCCTCTCTCCATCCCCCACCTGTCCCCTCACTCTCTCCTCTCTCTCCATCCCCCACCTGTCCCCTCTCCTCCTTCCCTCTCTCCATCCCCCACCTGTCCCCTCACTCCCTCCCTCTCTCTCCATCCCCCACCTGTCCCCTCACTCCTTCCCTCTCTCTCTCCATCCCCCACTTGTCCCCTCCTCCCTCCTTCCCTCTCTCCATCCATCCCCCACTTGTCCCCTCACTCCTTCCCTCTCTCCATCCCCCACTTGTGTCCCCTCACTCCTTCCTCTCTCTCCATCCCCCACCTGTCCCCTCACTCCTCCCTCCTCTCCTCCATCCCCCACTTGTCCCCTCACTCCTTCCCTCTCTCTCCATCCCCCCCCACTTGTCCCCTCACTCCTTCCCTCTCTCCATCCATCCCCCACCTGTCCCCTCCTCTCCTCTCCTCTCCTCCATCCCCCACCTGTCCCCTCTCTCCCTCCTCCTCCCCCTCACTCCCCCCCTTCCCTCAATCCCTGCCTCCCCACTAGCCCTCCGTCCCCTCACTCCTTCTCTCTCTCCATCCCCCACCTGTCCCCTCACTCCTTCCTCCCTCTCCATCCATCCCCCACCTGTCCCCTCACTCCTTCCCTCTCTCCATCCCCCACCTGTCCCCTCACTCCTTCCCTCTCTCCACTCCTTCCCTCTCTCCATCCCCCACTTGTCCCCTCACTCCTTCCCTCTCTCCATCCCCCACTTGTCCCCTCACTCCTCCCTCTCTCCATCCATCCCCCACCTGTCCCCTCACTCCCTCCCTCCCTCTCCATCCCCCACCTGTCCCCTCACTCCTTCCCTCTCTCCATCCATCCCCCACCTGTCCCCTCACTCCTTCCCTCTCTCCATCCCCCACCTGTCCCCTCTCTCCCTCCCTCTCTCCCTCCCCCACCTGTCCCCTCCCTCCCTCTCTCTCTCCCTCCCCCCCACGTCCCCTCTCTCCTTCCCTCTCTCTCCATCCCCCACCTGCCCCCTCACTCCCTCCCTCTCCCCCTCCCCCTTGTCCCCTCACTCCTTCCCTCTCTCCATCCCCCACTTGTCCCCTCACTCCTTCCCTCCTCTCCTCCATCCCCCACTTGTCCTGTCCCCTCACTCCTTCTCTCTCTCCATCTCCATCCCCCACCTGTCCCCTCACTCCTTCCCTCTCTCCATCCATCCCCCCACTTGTCCCCTCACTCCTTCTCTCTCTCCATCCCCCACCTGTCCCCTCACTCCTTCCCTCTCTCCATCCCCCACCCTGTCCCCTCACTCCTCCCTCTCCTCCTCCATCTCTCCTCCATCCCCCTCTCTCCCTCTCCTCACTCCTCCCCCTCTCTCCATCCCCCACTTCCCCCCTCCTCCTTCCCCTCTCCTCCCCCCCCACTCCTCCCCCTCACTCCTCTCCTCTCTCCATCCCCCACTTGTCCCCTCACTCCTTCCCTCTCTCCATCCATCCCCCACTTGTCCCCCTCTTGTCCCCATCCCCCACCTGTCCCCTCCTCCTCCCTCCCTCTCCATCCCCCCCCACCTGTCCCCTCACTCCTTCCCCCCTCTCTCTCCCCCCCCCCCCCCCTGTCCCCTCTCTCCTTCCTCCCTCTCCATCTCCCCACTTGTCCCCCCCTCACTCCTTCTCTCTCTCCATCCCCCCCACCTTGTCCCCTCACTCCTTCCTTCTCTCTCTCCATCCCCCACCTGTCCCCCCCTCCACTCCTTCCCTCTCTCCATCCCCCACTTGTCCCCCCTCACTCCTTCCTCTCTCTCCATCCCCCACTTGTCCCCTCTCACTCTTCTCTCTCTCCATCCCCCCCTCTCCTCCATCCCCTCACTTGTCCCCCCTCCCCTCACTCCTTCCCTCTCTCCATCCCCCCCACCTGTCCCCTCACTCCTTCCCTCTCTCCTCCATCCCCCACCTGTCCCCTCACTCCTTCTCTCTCTCCATCCCCCACTTGTCCCCTCACTCCTTCTCTCTCTCCATCCCCCATCCCCCACTCCTTCCCTCTCTCCATCCCCCACTTGTCCCCTCACTCTCTCCTCCTCCCCCCCTCACTCCCACTCTTCCCTCAATCCCTGCCTCCTCACTAGCCCTCCATCCCCTCACTCCTCTCCTCGTCCCTCCACCCCACGCTTGTTCACTCCCTCCGCTGCCACTGTTCCCTCATCCCCTGCTCCTCTCTATCCCTGCTCCTTCCATCCCTTCGCTCCCTCCCTCCCTCCTCTCTAACCCACCTCTCTTGTTCTCTCCCTCCCCCCATTCTAGCCATAGAGGGAGTGCAGAGACAGTTCACCAGACTGATTCCTGGGATGTCAGGACTGCCTTATGAAGAAAGACTGGATAGACTTGGTTTATACTCTCTAGAATTTAGAAGATTGAGAGGGGATCTTATAGAAACTTACAAAATTCTTAAGGGGTTGGACAGGCTAGATGCAGGAAGATTGTTCCCGATGTTGGGGAAGTCCAGGACAAGGGGTCACAGCTTAAGGATAAGGGGGGAATCCTTTTAAACCGAGATGAGAAGAACTTTTTTCACACAGAGAGGGGTGAATTTCTGGAACTCTCTGCCCCAGAGGGTAGTTGAGGCCAGTTCATTGGCTATTTTTAAGAGGGAGTTAGATGTGGCCCTTGTGGCTAAGGGGATCAGGGGGTATGGAGAGAAGGCAGGTACGGGATACTGAGTTGGATGATCAGCCATGATCATATTGAATGGCGGTGCAGGCTCGAAGGGCCGAATGGCCTACTCCTGCACCTAATGTCTATGTTTTATCTAAATTTTGGATGACTGACTGTTATACTACTCAGACAATTCCTCTTATTGAGAGGGGATCTTATAGAATTACCCCAAATAACTTAGAAATTGTTTGGACAGGCTAGCACCAGGAAGCAGGCCCTGATGCAGGGGCGTCAGGTGTTAGGGGTCACAGCCTAAAGGATTCTCAGGCCTCCCGTCCGAGCGATATGAGAATGTAAACTTTTAAAATGTCGACAGAGAGCCATTGGTTCATCTGTGGAAATTTCTCTGCCACAGAGGGTAGTTGATGCCAGTTCATTGGCTATATTTAAGAGCGGATGGACTTGTGGCCCTTGTGGTTTAGGAAGGATGAGAGGGGGTATGGAGAGAAGGAAACGTATAAGATTGATAACCGAGTTGGATGACAGCCATGATGATCATATTGAATGGCGGTGCAGGCTCGAAGGGCCGAATGGCCTACTCCTGCACCTAATTTCTATCTATGTTTCTCTAGCCCTCATCTCTCCACTCCCTCTACTGCCTCAGTGTTCCCTCACTCACTCCCCCCCTCTCTAGTCCTCCCCCTGCCCCCCCCCCCCCTATATAACTGTGCACAGTTCCCTGAATAACTGGGAATAACTGTGCACAGTTCCCTGAAAGTGGAATCTCATGTAGATAGGGTGGTAAAGAAAGCTTTTGGTGTGCTGGCCTTTATAAATCAGAGCATTGAGTATAGAATTTGGGATGTAATGTTAAAATTGTACAAGGCATTGGTGAGGCCAATTCTGGAGTATGGTGTACAATTTTGGTCGCCTAATTATAGGAAGGATGTCAACAAAATAGAGTGAGTACAGAGGAGATTTACTAGAATGTTGCCTGGGTTTCAAAAACTAAGTTAAAGAGAAGGGTTGAAAAAGAGAGGGTTTTATTCTTTGGAGCGCAGAAGGTTAAGGGGAGACTTGATAGAGGTTTTTAAAATGATGAGAGGGATAGACAGAGTTGACGTGGAAAAGCTTATCCCACTGAGAGTAGGGAAGATTCAAACAAGGGGACATGACTTGAGAATTAAGGGACTGAAGTTTAGGGGTAACATAGAAACATAGAAATTAGGTGCAGGAGTAGGCCATTCGGCCCTTCGAGCCTGCACCACCATTCAATATGATCATGGCTGATCATCCAACTCAGTATCCCTTACCTGCCTTCTCTCCATACCCCCTGATCCCCTTAGCCACAAGGGCCACATCTAACTCCCTCTTAAATATAGCCAATGAACTGGCCTCAACTACCCTCTGTGGCAGAGAGTTCCAGAGATTCACCACTCTCTGTGTGAAAAAAGTTCTTCTCATCTCGGTTTTAAAGGATTTCCCCCGTATCCTTAAGCTGTGACCCCTTGTCCTGGACTTCCCTAACATCGGGAATAATCTTCCTGCATCTAGCCTGTCCAACCCCTTAAGAATCTTGTAAGTTTTCTATAAGATCCCCTCTCAATCTCCTAAATTCTAGAGAGTATAACCCAAGTCTATCCAGTCTAACATGAGGGGGAACTTCTTTACTCAGAGAGTGGTAGCTGTGTGGAATGAGCTTCCAGTGAGGGTGGTGGAGGCAGGTTCGTTTTTATCATTTAAAAATAAATTGGATAGTTATATGGATGGGAAGGGAATGGAGGGTTATGGTCTGAGCGCAGGTATATGGGACTAGGGGAGATTATGTGTTCGGCACGGACTAGAAGGGTCGAGATGGCCTGTTTCCGTGCTGTAATTGTTATATGGTTAATTGTTATATGGTTATATATCCCCTCACCAATGACTCAATCTCTGCTACAGTTTGCAGTTTTATTTTATTTCAAAAATACTTTGAGGTAATAAAAATCTGAAATATATAAATACAGAATATTCACTAACTTGCACGTAGTGAAGTGTTCCCATCACCATTCTTTGGCAAAGGGAACGTAAATAGGTGGGGTGTTTTAACATGAATTGTAACAGGTTTGTGCGCAGAGACGGGGGAGAGTGCTCTGTCCCCCCCCCCCCAGCCCACCCCCACCCCTATCTCTCCCTTCTCTGTCTCTTACCCCCCCCCCCTCTGTCTCTCTCACCCCCCCCCCTCTCTCCCCTCCCCTGTCCCACTCGCCTCCCCTCCCCTGTCCCCATCTCTCCATCACCCCCACTCCACTGCCACCCCACCCTCTCTTCCCGTACCCTCCCCACCCCTCATTCTCTTACCCGACCTCTCACACTCCTCTCTCTCTCTGCCCCGTTCATCCTCCATCCGTCTATCCACCATCCCATCTCCCCCCACCCCACTTGTCTCTATCGCCCCCACCTCCCCTCCCTTCGTCGTCTCCCACAGCTCTGCAGCGTATTTATATGCAGCTGCTTCTCCAGCATTGACCACACATTTGTTGATGCTTAATCTGTTCCTTGGGGTGGTGGGGATTCCAAGCCCCTGCGCCCACTCCCCGGGACATCCGGGTCTGGAGGAAAGGGCTAGCAGCACCTGGCCCGTGAATGATCACTGCCAACACCACCACCAGGCTCGGTAGCAGACCAACACGAAGCTCCGCTTGGTGACCAGTCTTAGCTCTGCCTGGGGACCGCTCTGTGACCGAACCAGTCTTGGCTCCGCGAGGAGGAAGGGTCCACAGGGCAGCTCCATGTGGAGACCGAAGATAGACACAAAACGCTGGGTCTCAGCGGGTCAGGCAGCATCTGAGGTGAGAAGGAATGGGCGACGTTTCGGGTTGAGACCCTTCTTCAGGGGAGGAATTACAGAGATAAGGAAGTGTAAGGTGTGTGAACGAGGGAAAGGGGATGGAGATCAAGGACACTGTAGGATAGAGCATTGTTGGAGAAGAGAGGTGGGGGCCGGATAAAGTCCGGTGAGTGATGGGTGGATACAGATGAGGGAGGGGAGGTGATAGGCGGATGGGTGGAGTAAGTGACTAAAGCTGGGGGAGAAAAGCAGACAAAAAGGGTTGAGATAAAGGGAGGGGTCAGAGTGATACAGTGCGGAAACATGCCCTTCGGCCCAGCACATCATGCTGACCAAGATGCCCCATATCTTGCTACGGGTACAGGCCCTTCGGCCCATCTACTTCAATGTGACTGCCAAGTACCTATCCCATTGTTGTGCAATGCGGGACAGGAAACCCTCGGCCCATCTAGATGATAGTGACCAATAAGGCTAACCCAACATTGAACCATGCCACTAGGAAATAGGCTCTTCAGCCCTTCGAATTCATGGTGACCGCCAATAACCTATCCCAATATTGAGATGTCCTTCGGTCCATCCAGTTGGTAGCGACACATAAGGCTAATTTACATGGAGCTATACAGCAGGTAAATAGGCCTTTCGGCCCATCAGTTTCATGGTGACCACTAAGTATCATTCCCGACCTATCAAGACATGCGGTACAGGACAGGCCCTTCGGCCCATTGCCCCTCGAAGATGCCCCATTCTCTTTCACGATAGAGGGTGCAGCGGGCCGGGGAAGGGAGAGAGGGTCAGGAGGGGAGGGATGAGTGAGAGGGGAGGGGGTGAGAGGGTTGGGAGGGAAAGGATGGGTGAGAGGGGTTGCAGGGTAGGGACTGGAGAGGAGAGAGGGGCGTGAGTGGGGAGAGATGGTCGGGAGCGGAGTGAGGGGCAGGAGGGAGGGGAGGTAGGGGCAAGAAGCCAGGGAGTGGAGAGAGCGGCGGGTGCAAGGGTAGAGAGGGGAGGCCTAACACCATAGAGCTGGAGATTGATTTGGAGACCCATCGTGGACTTACCATCGGAGCCTGTGATCCCTTGTCTGGGATCGACACCCTAATCGTAGCCCGTGGTTTTCAACAGGTTCGTCGAGCCCCGATCCGGGGTCCGATCACCCGGCACGGGGAGCTGAGATCCCCTCCGATGCGGGTTCCTGATCACCCCCCGATGCGGAGGGCCTGACTCCCGGCTACGGGAGCCAAGATCATCCTGACAACGGAAGGTTCAAGTGCCCCGACCGCAGGAGAACAAAGACGGTGGCGAGGACTCGACGGGCCGAAGGGCCTGTTTCCGCGCAGCATCTCTAAAATCTAATCAATACCCAGTGACTTGGCCTCCACCGCCGCCTGTGGAAATTAATTCCACAGATTCGACAACTCCACTAATGAAATCATTGCTACCCATGTAGTCGATAGTGTATTTGCTTACAGCTGTACCTAACAAACAAAAGTTGTTTACTACACAGTATAACTGTCGGCTAATTCTGCTGTGAAGTCAGAGAACTGATGAGCAGTTTTCTGCCGCCATCTCTCCATGATATCATGCAATAAAATCTCAAAGCTAATCTGCCTAGTCTCCGCTTTTCATTTTCCTGTAATTTCCCTCTAAATTAATTTCTTCAACAAAAAGAGACATTTATTTCATTGGAATACAACTTGGTTGAATCCAGCGGGTTGAAGAGCAAAAGTCCTTGTTTACCGCAGCCGGAGTCTTGCCGACGTCCAAGGGCGGAGAGCGAGATCCCAACGTTGGTAGTTGAAGGGGACGGGAAGCGGTGACTCCGGATTAATCCTGACGCCTTTCGCCAGCGAGAAGACAGAGGAATGATGAAGAGATCGCCCACGATGGGAGATGTCTCCTTAATTTGGAGAATTCAATGTTCATGTCATTGGGCTGTAAGCTATGAGATGCTGTTCCTCCAGTTTGTGTGTCACGTCACTCTGGCAATGGAGGAGGCCCCGGAGAGAAGGATCAGTGTGGGAATGGGAAGGGGAATTGAAATAGTTGGCAACCGGGAGATCCAGCAGCCTTGGTGGACCGAGCGCAAGTGTAGGGTGAAATGCCTTGGCTAGATACAAGGATGGTGATTTACAAAAAGAGACACAATCTCCTGGAGTAACTTGCACCTGTGGAGGGCATGGACAGGCAACATTCTAGGTCAGGACCCTTCTTCAGACTGCTTGGTGTGGGGGGTGGAGAAAGTTGGAAAGGAGAGGTGGGAGTGGTCACCTTAGATTCCCTTCCCTCTACAGATGTCACTGAGTTCCTCCACCACTTTAGAGGGAATGGACAGATGAGGTTTTGAGTCGGGTCCCTTCTTCAGACTGATTGGCGAGGGTCGGGGAGGAAGCTGGAAAAGAGAGATGGGGGCAGGACAAAGCTTGGCAAGTGTTAGTTGGATACAAAATGCTGGAGTAACTCAGCGAAACAGGCAGCATCTCTAGAGAGAAGGAATGGGTGATGTTTCAGGTTGAGACCCTTCTTCAGAAGTGTCATGTGGATAGAGGTGAGGGAGACACAAGACACTGAAAATGCTGGAATCTTGTATGGAACACAATTTAGTTAGATGCACAGAATCTCTTGCCCAGGGTGAGGGAATCAAGGACCAGAGGACATGGGTTCAAGGTGAAGGGGAAAAGATTTAATAGAAATAGGAGGGAGGTGACTTTTCAACAGAGGGTGGTGGGTGTATGGAACAAGCTGCCGGCGGAGGCAGTTGAGGCTGGGACTATCCCAACTTTTAAGAAACAGTTATAGAAAGGTGCATGGATAGGACAAGTTTGGAGGGATATGGACCAAATGCAGGCAGGTGGAACTAGTGTAGTCGGGACACATTGTTCGGTGTGGGCAGGTTGGACCGGAGGTCCTGTCTCCACACTGTATCACTCTGTCACTCTAACACAAAGTGCTCCAGTAAAAGGCACCATCTGTGGAGAACATGGATAGGTGACATTTCAGTGCTGGAGTAACTCGGCGGGCCAGGCAGGATCTGTGGAGAACACGGATAGGTGATGTTTCACAGAGTTCTGGAGTAACTCAGCGGCTCAGGCACCATCTGTGGAGAACATGGATAGGTGACATTTCAGTGCTGGAGTAACTCGGCAGGGTATCGGGCCAGGCAGTATCTGTGGAGAACACGGATAGTTCAGATTTCGGGTCAGAGAACACGGATAGTTCAGATTTCGGGTCAGGACCCTTCTTCAGACTCACACTATGTTAACAGATGAGGGGGTGATCGGCAGATGAGTGGTAACAGAGGCGAGAGAAAATAAGGAAATAAAAGGATGTGAGATAAGGAGAGAGGAATGTATATGTGCAGCTTTAAGGGACATTGGTCAGGTAGCATTTGGAGTATTGCATGCAGTTCTGGTCACTCCATTACAGGACTGATGTGGAGGCTTTGGGGAAGGTGCAGAGATGGTTAACCAGAATGGTTTAAAAACAAGGAACTGCAGATGCTCGTTTACAAAAAAGGACACAAAATGCTGGAGTAACTCAGCGGGACAGGCAGCATCACCGGAGAGAACGAATGGGTGACCTTTCAGGTCGAGACTGAGGAGAGTCTCGACCAGAAACGTTACCCATTCCTTCCACATTTTATGTTTGCCTAAACAGCGCCTACCTGCCCACGTGGCGGTGTGCCAGCAGGCTGGAGGAGCGGGCAAAGGCCTTGCCACAGAGCGGGCAGGTGAAGGGGCGCTGGCCAGTGTGGACTCGCCGGTGCTCCAGCAGGTGGTCAAGGAGCGTGAAGCCCTTACCACAGGACGGGCAGGGGAAGGGACGCTCACCGCTGTGGGTACGCCGGTGCTGCCACAGGCTGGACATGCGGGTGAAACCCTTGCCACACTCAGCGCCCACAAAGGGTCTCTCTCTGGTGTGTATCCGCTGGTGCTCCCGCAGCCCCCATGCTCTCTTGTCACAGTGGGAGCAGCTGCTCGCCGGCGTGGGCCCGCCGGTGCTGCCGCAACCCCCGCGAGCTGTCAAACGCCTCACCACAGTACGGGCAGTCGTAGTGCTGGCCACTGGTGTGCACGTGCTGGTGAGACAAGGTGTGGGAGGCCATGGCAATGCGCTCTCCACACACCGGGCTGGGTACAGGACTGTCGCCGGCGTGCACCCGCTGGTGGGACAGCAGCCTGGAGGAGTGGGTGAACCCCTTGCCGCACTGGGGGCAGGTGTAGGGCCGCTCGCCGGTGTGGGTGCGCTGGTGCACCAGCAGGTTGCTAGAGTCGGTGAAGCCCTTGCCGCACTGGGCGCAGGTGTAGGGATGCTCGTCGGTGTGGGTGCGCTGGTGCTTGAGCAGGCTGTTGGAGCTGGAGAAGCTCTTGCCGCACTGGGCACAGGTGTAGGGGCGCTCGCCGGTGTGGGTGCGTTGGTGATCCAGCAGCTTGGTTGAGCTGGTGAAGCCCTTGCCGCACTGGGCACAGGTGTAGGGGCGCTCGCCGGTGTGAGTGCGCTCGTGCTCATGCAGGTTGCTGGAGCTGGTGAAGCCCTTGCCGCACTGGACACAGGTGTAGGGGCGCTCGCCGGTGTGGGTGCGCTGGTGCTGCAGCAGGTGGTGAGAATAGGTGAAGCCCTTGTCGCACTGGACGCAGGTGTAGGGGCGCTCGCCGGTGTGGGTGCGCTGGTGCTTTAGCAGGCTGCTGGAGTGGGTGAAGCCCTTGCCGCACTGGGTACAGGTGTAGGAACGCTCGCTGGTGTGAATGCACTTGTGCGCCAGCAGGCTGCTGGAGAGGGAGAAGCCCTTGCCACAGTCGCTGCACGTGTAGGGCCGCTCCCTGGTGTGCACCCGCCAGTGGATCTTCAAGTCATTCGCCCCCTTGAAGCTCTTGCCGCAGTCGGAGCAGGCAAAGGGCCTCTCGCTGGAGTGCACGCGGTTGTGCCGCAGCAAGGTGCTATCGCAGGTGAAGCTCTTGCCGCACTCCGAGCAGTTGAAGGGGCGTTCTCCAGTGTGAACCCTCAAGTGGATCTCCAGCTCGCTCGGTCTCCGGCACGCCTTGCCACACACGTCGCACTCATAACGCTTTTCCTTGTTGTGCCCCGTCATGATCATCCATCAAAGTTCAGCCCCTCGAAGCTCAGTCCGCACACCGAGCAGATGGGTGGGGGCTCACCGGCACGCTGGCCGCGGTCAATGGCCGCTCAGTTCACCCTCTCCGTCCATAGCAACGGCTCCTAAACCCTGTTGGAGGGGAACACAGAGGGTCAACAAGCTGGCAAACTGGACATTACTAACATATATTACATGTGTTTATGGCGGAGGAAACCGTTATATAATCCTGCGCGGCACATTGGCACTGCGGTACAGCTGCTGCCTCACCATCAGAGACCCGGGCTCCATCCTGACTACTGGTGCTGTCTGTGCGGAGTTTGTACTGTCTCCCCTTGACCTGCGTGTGTTTTTTCTCTTTGTGCTCCGGTTCCCTCCAACATTTCAAAGATGGTCAGTGTTATAGATTAATCGGCCTCCGCAAAATTGCTAAATTGTCCCTATTGTGCGTAGGATAGTGCTAGTGTACGGGGTGATCGCTGGTCGGCTCGCACTCCGTGGGCCGAAAGACCTGTTGTTTCCACGCTGCATCTCTAAACTAAACTAAACCAAAGAAGGGTGTCGACCCAAAACGTCACCCATTACCTCTCACCACAGATGCTGCCTGTCCCGTTGAGTTATTCCAGCACTTTGTGTCTATCTTCTCCATAGATGCTGCCTGACCTGCTGAGTTATTCCAGCACTTTGTGTCTAACTTCTCCACAGATGCTCTGACCCACTGAGTTATTCCAGCACTTTTGGTGTCTATCTTTTCCACAGATACTGCCTGAGCGGCTGAGTTATTCCAGTACATTTTGTGTCTATCTTCTCAACAGATGTTGCCTGACCTGCTGAGTCACTCCAGCACGTTGTCAGAGTCATAGTGATACACTGTTTGAAAGAGGCCCTTCGGCCCAACTCGTACCCACACTCCTAGACCCCTCGGCTCCACACATGGGCTGAAAGATGGCAGATGGAGTTTAATGCTGATAAATGTGAGGTGCTACACCTTGGCAGGACAAATCAAAATAGGACGTACATGGTAAATGGTAGGGAATTGAAGAATACAGTTGAACAGAGGGATCTGGGAATAACCGTGCATAGTTCCTTGAAGGTGGAATCTCATATAGGTGGTAAAGAAAGCTTTGGTATGCTAGCCTTTATAAATCAGAGCATTGAGTATAGAAGCTGGGATGTAATGTTAAATTTGTACAAGGCATTGGTGAAACCAATTCTGGAGTATGGTGTACAATTTTGGTCGCCCAATTATAGGAAGGATGTCAACAAAATAGAGAGAGTACAGAGGAGATTTACTAGAATGTTGCCTGGGTTTCAACAACTAAGTTACAGAGATAGGTTGAATAAGTTAGGTCTTTATTCTCTGGAGCGCAGAAGGTTAAGGTGGGACCTGATAGAGGTCTTTAAAATGCAGATCCCAGGGATATTCAGAGTTGATGTCAGGATGTATTTCTCAGATTCCCTTTGAGAATAGACTTGGATTCAAACAAGAGGACATGACTTCAGAATTAAGGGACAGAAGTTTTAGGGGTAAATGAGGGGAAACTTCTTACGCAGGAGGTGGACATTCGGCGGTGTGGAATGAGCATTCCAATATGATGTGGGTGGTCCAGGCAGGTTCATTGGTCATTTTAACCCTCTAAATTGGATAGGGGGAAATCCACTCTAAATGGAGGGTTATGGTATGAGTGCAGGCAGGTGGGAGGGGACTAAACATTTGTTGGCAGGACCAGAGGCTTCACCACCCTGTGTTGTTGAGTTCTTCTCATTGTTATATTATATGGTTATATGGTTATCCCCCCCAGCTCCCCCGCCATTCACAGTGAAGATCCTGCCCGGGTTTGACTTCCTAAACTGCAACACCCTCCCCACCCCCAAACAATGTGACCTCCTCCCTGTGGCCCCCTGCCCCTCACCCCTGCTGCCGCCTCCTGCTCATTACCCCCCCTTGCTCCTCCCCCCCCCCCCCTTTCCCACCCCACACCTGTTTCCCCCCCCCCAGGCTCCCCACCCCCTTCCTTGACTCACTTCACCCTCTCTCTGTCTCCCCCCCCAGTTCCCCTGCCTCCCATTCATCCCCACCCCCCCCCCTCCCTTTGCTCCCTGTTTCCCGCGCTACTCACGTCACCCTTTTCCAACCCCCAGACTCCGCGCGTCGGCTCCATCTTGGCCACGGCGTCATTTCCGGGATGAGGCCGCCCCGCTGCTCGACCTCGCAGTTGCGGGGCAACGGGCCGCGGCAGCGACGTCATTTCCGGGTCGATGCCCCTCCCCCCCCACCCCCTGCGTTGCGCGGCCTCTCTGTCTGCGGGGCAACGGGGCCGTGACGTCATTTCCGGGCTGGGTCCCCTGCGCCGCGCGGCCTCTCTCACAGATCTTAGAGCGGAGCAAGATGGGTAACTCTCACGCAAACGTGTAGTCCGCGCATGGGCGGATGCATGGGGGATTATAGCGGATGCATGGGGGATTATAGCGGCCATTTTAGCAACCAGCCCCCGCCATCTTTGGGAGTGTGGGACCCGGGGAGAGGGGGTGTGGGGCCCGGGGAGAGGGGGTGTGGGGCCCGGGGAGGTGGGGGGTGTGGGGCCCGGGGGAACCCAGGGGGATAATTGGGGGGGCCCGGGGAGGGGGGTGGGGGCCCGGGGAGAGGGGTGTGTGGGGCCGGGGAGAGAGGGGGGGTGGGGGGGCCCGGGGAGAGGGGGTGTGGGGCCCGGGGAGAGGGGGTGTGTGGGGCCCGGGGAGGGGGGGGGGGGACCCGGGGAGAGAGGGGGGGGTGGGTGTGGGGGGAGGGAGGGGTGTGGGGCCCGGGGAGAGGGGGTGTGGGGCCCGGGGAGAGGGAGTGTGGGGCCCGGGGAGAGGGTGTGTGGGGCCCGGGGAGAGGGGGTGTGGGGCCCGGGGAGAGGGGGTTGTGGGGCACGGGGAGAGGGAGTGTGGGGCCCGGGGAGAGGGGGTGTGGGGCCCCGGGGGGGGGGGTGGGGGGGGGGGAGAGGGGGGTGTGGGGCCCGGGGAGAGGGGGGTGTGGGGGGGGGAGGAGGGGGTGTGGGGCCGGGGGGGGGGAGGGGTGTGGGGCCCGGGGGGAGAGGGGGGGTGGGGTGGGGCCCGGGGAGGGGGAGTGGGGGGGGGGGGGGGGTGTGGGGCCCGGGGAGAGGGGTGGGGGCCGGGGGGGGAGTGTGGGGGTGGGGGTAGGGGGAGAGGGGTGTGGGGCCCGGGGAGAGGGGGTGGGGGGCCGGGGGGGAGAGGGGGTGTGGGGGGGGGGAGGGGGTGTGGGGCCCGGGGGGAGAGGGGGTGTGGGCCCGGGGAGAGGGGGTGTGGGGCCCGGGGCAGCGGGGAGAGGGGGTGTGGGGCCGGGGGTAGGGGGGGGGGGGAGTGGGGGGCCCGGTGTGGAGCCCGGGGAGAGGGGGTGAGGGGCCCGGGGAGGGGGGGGACGGGGCCGGGGGCCGCGGGGGGGGGGGGGGGGGGGGCGGGGGCCGGGGGGGGGGGGGGGGAGGGGGGTGTGGGGCCCGGGGGAGAGGGGGGGGTGGGTGTGGGGCCGGGGGAGAGGGGGTGTGGGGCCCGGGGGAGGGGGGTGTGGGGCCCGGGGAGGAGGGGGAGTGGGGAGGGGGAGGGGTGTGGGGCCGGGGGTGTGGGGGGGGAGAGGGGGTGGGGGAGGGGGAGGGGGGTGTGGGGGGGGGGGGGGGGTGGGCGGGGGGGGGGTGGGGGGGGGGGGGGGGGGGGGGGAGGGGGGGGGGGGGTGTGTGGGGTGGGGGGGAGGGGGGTGTGGGGTGTGGGGGGGGGGGGGGTGTGGGGCCCGGGGAGAGGGGGTGTGGGCCCGGGGAGAGGGGGTGTGGGGCCCGGGGAGAGGGGGTGTGTGGGGCGGAGGGAGTGTGTGGGAGGGGGAGAGGGGTGTGGGGCCGGGGGAGAGAGGGGGTGTGGGGCCCGGGGGGAGGGGAGTGTGGGGCCCGGGAGAGGGGGTGTGGGGCCGGGGAGAGGGGGGGTGTGGGGCCCGGAGAGGGGGTGTGGGGGCCGGGGAGAGGGGGGTGTGGGGCCGGGGGAGAGGGAGTGTGGGGGCCCGGGGGGGGTGTGGGGCCCGGGGAGAGGTGTGGGGGCCGGGGAGAGGGAGTGGGGGCCCGGGGAGAGGGGGAGAGGGGGGCCCGGGGAGGGGGGTGTGGGGCCCGGGGAGAGGGGGAGTGTGGGGCCGGGGAGGGGGGTGGGGGCCGGGGAGAGGGTCAGTGGGGGGCCGGGGGAGAGGGGTGTGGGGCCCGGGGGGAGAGGGGTGTGTGGGGCCGGGGGGAGAGGGGGTGTTGGGGCCCGGGGGAGGGGGTGTGTGGGGCCCGGGGAGAGGGTGTGTGGGGCCGGGGAGAGGGGTTGTGGGGCCGGGAGGGGGGGGTGTGGGGCCCGGGGATCGGGGGGGTGTGGGGGCCCGGGGAGGGAGTGGGGCCCGGGGAGAGGGGGTGTGGGGGACCGGGGAGAGGGAGTGTGGGGCCCGGGGAGAGGGGGTGTGTGGGGGCCCGGGGAGTGGGGGCCGGGGAGAGGGGTGTGGGGGCCCGGGGAGAGGAGTGTGGGGCCCGGGGAGAGGGAGTGTGTGGGGCCCGGGGAGAGGGGTGTGGGGCCCGGGGAGAGGGGTGGGGTGTGGGGGAGGGGAGTGGGGCCCGGGGAGAGGGAGTGGGGGGCCCGGGGGAGATGTGAGAGGGTAGGTGGGGCCCGGGGAGGGGGGTGGGGGGACGGGCAGCGGGGAAGGGGGAGTGTGGGGCCCGGGGATAAGGCCTAGTGTGTGTGAAGTTGCGGGGAGGTTTACAATGTTTCTTATTTAATGTCCCTTGTCTAGTCTGAAATAAAGTTCATCATTGGATCAGAAGAAATATAATTGTGTGTGTTATATGATTATATACATTTATATCACATTCATGTATGTGTGTTTATAAACATTTTACTCTTTAACAAGAATTAACAGAATTATGAACTAACAGAATTATGAATCTAACCCTATATCACGCACAAAAACTTCCCCCGCAATGTCAATTACCCTGCGAGTCGGGTCGATTCCGGTTACTACAAAATCAACTCAAACACTACTTGTGAGCCATTTAAAAAGAAATTATTTTAAATATAGTAAAAAAGACAATTACCAGAGTCAAATTTTATTCTTGACAAGAAGTGTAAACTGACAGAATTATGAATCTAACCCTATATCACACACACAAATTGTTCATTGATTACAGTGCGAGTCGGGTCGGGTCAGGTATGCTCCGGTTACTAAAATGGGCGGGGAAAAATGCCCAGGATCCCCTCTGTAGCTACTACACGTCAGCCCATTGTATTTAGCAGGAGTAGCCTATCTTGCTCCGCTATAAGATCTTTGCTCATGGGCGGATTCATAGGGGATTATAGGACTCATTTTAGCAACCAGTCCCCGCCATCTTGTTCCGCCATCTTGCTTCCGGCCAAAGATCGGATCTTTGTTTCCACAGCGGGGGAGGAGGAGTGTGGGGGCCCGGGGGGATATCGGGGGTGTGTGGGGGCCCGGGTAGAGGGGGTGTGGGGCCCGGGGAGGGGGAGTTGTGGGGGCCTGGGGAGAGGTGGTGGGTGTGGGGGCCTGGGGAGAGGGAGTGTGGGGGCCCGGGTAGAGGGGGTGTGGGGCCTGGGGAGAGGGAGTATGGGGCCCGGGGAGAAGGGGTGGTGTGAGCGGCCCGGGGCAGCAGGGGAGAGGGGCATAGGAGGGAGGGAGACATTGTAGTGTGGGGGCAGGCAAGGGAGTGCCGGGGGAGGGGGGGAGAGTTGATGGGTGGGATAAGGCCTAGTGTGTGTGAAGTTGCGGGGAGGTTTACAATGTTTCTTATTTAATGTCCCTTGTCTAGTCTGAAATAAAGTTCATCATTGGATCAGAAGAAATATAATTGTGTGTGTTATATGATTATATACCTTTATATCACATTCATGTATGTGTGTTTATAAACATTTTACTCTTTAAAAAGAATTAACAGAATTATGAACAAACAGAATTATGAATTTAACCCTATAGGGTGATTTCACGAAAGGTCACTGGATCATAGATCCTCACCCACGTGACCGCAAAATCCAACTGGGGTACAAGCGTCACTTCCGGTACATGTTATTGATGCTGAAAATTTTTCACTTTTACAACTTTTCATATAACAAATGAATAAGATAAAACGTCAATAATGCCTTACTTTTGATGAAATGCAGCGAGCAAACGCGATAATTCCCGATATTTTCGATCTTTATATCTCCACGACGAATGTCCGCTAACCACTTCCGCTGTTGTTGCCCCTTCAGCTTCCTCTTGTATTTACCTTCATTTTTATCTATCTTCTGGACAGTAAAGTAAGATAATTGTGCCTCACGGTCACCCCGACTGGCACAGTTATTTACAGCTCAAAAACGGGCCGTTTTCGCGGTTTTTAACGGATGTGAAAGTTCGCGTTTTCAGCATCAATAACATGTACCGGAAGTGACGCTTGTACCCCAGTTGGATTTTGCGGTCACGTGGGGTGAGGATCTATGATCCAGTGACCTTTCGTGAAATCACCCTATAATCACACACAAAAACTTCCCCCGCAATGTCAATTACCCTGCGAGTCGGGTCGGTTCCGGTTACGTAAATAAACTCAAACACTGCTTGTGAGCCATTTAAAAATGAATGATTTAAAAAACATTAAAAAAAGACAATTACCAGAGTCAAATTTTATTCTTGACAAGAAGTTTGAACTGACAGAATTATGAATCTAACCCTATATCACACACACGAACTGTTGCCCCGCAACATTGATTACACTGCGAGTCGGGTCAGGTAGGCTCTGGTTACTAAAATGGGCGGGGAAAAATGCCCAGGATCCCCTCCGTAGCTACTACACGTCAGCGCATTATATTTCGCAGGAGTAGCCCATCTTGCTCTGCTCTAAGATTTTTGCTCTCTCTCTGTCTCCGGGGCAACGGGCAGCGGGCGGGCGGGATGAGCCGTGAGTTAACCATATAAACCATATAACAATTACAGCACGGAAACAGGCCATCTCGGCCCTACAAGTCCATGCCGAACAAATATTTTTCCCCTTAGTCCCACCTGCCTGCACTCGTACCATAACCCTCCATTCCCTTCTCATCCATATGCCTATCCAATTTATTTTTAAATGATACCAATGAACCTGCCTCCACCACTTCCACTGGGAGCTCATTCCACACCGCCACCACTCTTTGCGTAAAGATGTTCCCCCTCATATTACCCCTAAACTTCTGTCCCTTAATTCTGAAGTCATGTCCTCTTGTTTGAATCTTCCCTATTCTCTAAGGGAAAAGCTTGTCCACATCAACTCATATGTCTATCCCTCTCATCATTTTAAAGACTCTATATCAGGTCCCCCCTTAACCTTCTGCGCTCCAAAGAATAAAGCCCTAACTTGTTCAACCTTTCTCTGTAACTTAGTTGCTGAAACCCAGGCAACATTCTATTAAATCTCCTCTGTACTCTCTCTATTTTGTTAACATCCTTCCTATAATTTGGCGACCAAAATTGTACACCATACTCCAGATTTGGCCTCACCAATGCCTTGTACAATTTTAACATTACATCCCAGCTTCTATACTCAATGCTCTGATTTATAAAGGCTAACATACCAAAAGCCAAAAGTTAGTGAGTGAGTGAGGACCCGGGCCGGGCCGGGCCGGACACGGTGAGAGGCTCCGGTGGATCAGGGCGGGCGGGGCGGGCGCGCTGGCTGGGGATTCGGTGCCTGGAGGGGGGGGGTGAGGTGACCTGTACAAAAGGGACGGGTTGCACCTTAGCTGGAGGTGGAACGACATTCTTCAGGCAAGTTGGCAGGGGCTACACGTGTGGGTTTAAACTAAATAGTGGGGGAATTGTCATACTGGAAGTATAAAGATGTAGTTAAAGGGGAAGGAAATGCAGGAAAAGTTACAAAAGAATCCCGAATTAATGGGAAGGAAAGTTCGAAAAGGGATAAGAGAGCAAGGTCAGGGCCAATAGTGTAGTGGAAGTGAAAGAATTGTAAATGACTGTGCAAAGTGTGAAAAATAAAATGGACGAGCTTGAGGCTCAGTTAGAAATTGGCCAGTGTGATGCCGTGGGATTTACAAAGACTGCAAGAGGACCAGGACTGGGAAGTGAATATTCAAGGGCATAGGTCCTAAAAAACAGACAGGTCGGCAGATGGGGTCGGGTAGTTCTGTTGGTGAAGAATGTAATTCAGTCCCTTGGGAGTGGTGATATAGAATCAGTCAGTATGGATAGAACTGAGGAATTATAAGGGTAAAAAGACCCTAATGGGAGTTATCTGCAAGCCCCCAAACCTGGCCATAGGGTGCAGGTTGAATGAAGAATGAAAATTGGCATGTAGCCAAGGTAATGCTATGGTTGTTATGGGCGATTTCAACATGCAGGTGGACTGGGAAAATCAGATTGGTACTGGACACCAAGAACGCGATTTTGTGTAGTGCCTCCGTGATGGATTCTTAGAGCAACTTGTACTGGAGACTACCAAGGAGAAGGCAATTCTGGATTTCGTGTTGTGCAATGATTTTATAAGGGAATTCGAGGTAAAGGAGCCATTAGGAGGTAGTGACCATAATATGATAAGTTTCATTCTACAATTTGAGAGGGAGAAGGGTAAATCGGAGGTGCCGGTATTACAGTTGAGCAAATGGGGCTATGGAGCCATGAGGGAGCAGTTGGCGAAAGTTGACTGGAAAGATACCCAAGCAGAAATGATAGTGGCAGGTATTTCTGGGAATAATACCAAATGTGCAGGATCGGTTCACTCCAAAGAGGAAGAAAGATTCCAAGGGGAGTAAAGGGCGACCGTGGCTGACAAGCAAAGTCAGGGAGAGTATAAAAATAAAAAAGAGAAGAAAGAGAACATAGCAAAGGCAAGAGGGAAGCCAGAGGATCGGGTAACTTTTAAAGAGCATCAGAAGATAACAAAAATGGCAATACGGGGAGAAAAGATCAGTCGAAGGCAAACTAGCCAAGAATATAAAGGAGGATATTAAAACCTTTTTTTAGGTATGTGATGAGGAAAAAACTAGTTAAGGCCAAAGTTGGACCGTTGACGATGGAAATGGATGAATTTATTATGGGGAACAAGGAAATGGCAGATGGGTTGAACAGGTACTTTGTTTTTGTTCTCCCTTGTGCAGACGGATCCAATCTCCCTGATGTACGTGGCCAGAGGATCTAGGATGGCGGAGGAAGTGAAGGAGATTTACATTATGCAGGAAATGGTGTTGGGTAGACTGATGGGGCTGAGGGCTGATAAATCCCGAGGGCCAAATGGTCTGCTTCCCAGGGTGCTTAAGGAAGTGGCTCTTGAAATCGTGGACGCATTGGTGATCATTTTCCAATGTTCTACAGATTCAGGATCAGTTCTGTGGATCGGAGGATAGCTAATGTTATCCCACTCTTTAAGAAGGGCGGCAGCAAAGATGTTTTAGCGGAGCAAGATGGCCTACTACGCAAAACACGTAGTACCGTCTTGGGCAGATTCATGGGTGATTATAGGACCCAGTTTAGCAACCAGCCTCCGTCATCTTGTTCCGCCATCATGCTTCCGGCCAAAGATCGGATCTTTGCTTCCGCCTCCGCTCCGGAGCTCCGCTATAAGATCTTTGGGAGAGAGGTGGGGTAGGGGCAGGGGTGCAGAGAGCATGGGGAGAGATGTGGGGGCTGGTGGGTTAAGGGACAACAGCAACATAGGAGGGGGTAGTTGATGGGTGGGATAGGGCCTAGTGTGTGTGAAGTTGCGGGGAGGTTTACAATGTTTCTTATTTAATGTCCCTTGTCTAGTCCGAAATAAAGTTCATCATTGGATATAAAAATCAGAAGAAATATAATTGTGTGTGTTATATGATTATATACATCTATATCACATTCATGTATGTGTGTTCTTTCTAGCACAATCTAGTCAGTTGTATGCTCATGGAATAAAACCATGCTTAAGTTATACATCTTTTGTAAATTTTGCTCAAAACACATTTAATTTTGTGAAATTCTTCAATTAGATAACCCCACCATTACAGGCAGATCTCATTCTACTCTCTGGCTATTGGGAAGACCAGACCCATTTTTATTTGTGGAGAAACAACTCCATAGAAAATAGAAAATAAGCACAAAAACATTAAGTAACATTCCAGGGCTAGAGCAACTGGAATCTTCACATTGCTATTATTTTCCCAAATACTGCAATTGTGAACAGTGTGATTACATTAATGTGATTAGATGAATGAATTACAGAGTGCAAGTGTAATACAAAATCAATTCAAACACAGCATATGAGCCATTTAAAAAGAAATGAATTAAAAATCATTAAAAAAGAAAATTACCAGTCAAAATTTATAAACATTTTATTCTTTAACAAGAATTAACAGAATTATGAACTAACAGTATTACGAATCTAACCCTATATCACACACAAAAACTGTTCCCCCGCAACGTTGATTTCCCTGCGAGTCGGGTCGGGTCGGGTCGGGTAGGTTCCGGTTACTACAAAATCAACTCAAACACTGCTTATGAACCATTTAAAAATAAATTATTTAAAAAACATTAAAAAAGACAATTACCAGAGTGAAATTTTATTCTTGACAAGAATTAACAAGTATGAACTAACAGAATTACACTAAAGATCCTATAGCTCTGCCATAAGATCTTAGGATAACACTGCGAGTCGGGTCGGGTCGGGTAGGTTCCGGTTACTAAAACGGGCGGGGAAAATGCCCAGGATCCTCTCCGTAGCGTACTACACGTCAGCCCATTACATTTCGCAGGAGTGGCCTATCTTGCTCCGCTATAGGATCTTTGGGCGGCAGAGAGAAAACGGGGAATTATAGACCAGTTAGCCTGACATCTGCGGTGGGGAAGATGCTGGAGCCAATTATAAACGATGAGATAGCGGCACTTTTGCATAGCAGTAGCAGGATAGGTCCGAGTCAGCATGAATTTACGAAGGAGAAATCATGCTTGGCTAATCTTCTGGAATTATTTGAGGATAAAACCAGGATAATGGACAATGGAGAGCCAGTGGATGTAGTGTACCTGGACTTCCAGAAAGCATTTGTTAACATCCCACATAGGAGATTAGTGGGCAAAATTATAGCACATGGTATCGGGGGTAGGGTGCTGACATGGATAGATAATGGTTGGCAGACAAGAAACAAAGGGTAGGAATTAACGGGTCTTTATCTGAACTGCAGGCAGTGATTAAAGGGGTACCGCAATGCTCAGTACTGGGACCGCAGCTATTTACATTATACATTAATGATTTGGATGACGGGGTTAGAAGTCAGGGTGGGCAGTAGGACATCAAAAACCATAGCCGTGAGCACTGGCTCACCCCAAGGCTGTGTCCTAAGCCCCCTGCTGTTTAGTCTGCTTACACACGACTGTACTGCTAGACTCAACAACAACTTCATCAACAAGTTCGCTGATGACACAACAGTGGTGGGTCTCATCAGTGACAATGATGAGTCGGCGTACAGGATGGAGGTGGAGCTGCTCACAGGATGGTGCAAATCCCACAACCTCATTCTCAACGTGGGAAAAACTAAGGAGATGGTGGTTGACTTCAGGAGGGCGGGAAAACAACACCATACACCTCTGCACATCGATGGAGCTGATGTGGAAAGGGTCAGCAGCGTGACGTTCCTAGGACTCCACCTGTCAGATGACCTGACGTCCACGACCAACACCACAGCACTGGTCAAGAGAGCCCAGCAGCGACTACACCCTCTCCGAAGACTACGTAAAGCAGGTCTCCCCACTACACACCTACGGACTTTTTATAGGGGGACAATCGAGAGCACATTAACCTACGGCATCACTTCCTGGTTCGGGAGCTGCAAGGCGTACGAACGGCACCAACTAGACAGGATTGTGAAGACCGCCAGCAGGATTATTGGTGCTCCACTCCCTTTCCTGCTGGACATATACAGGAAGAGATGTATCAGCAGAGCCATCTCCATCATCAATGACCCCTACCACCCATCGCATGACATATTCTCCATCCTGCCATCTGGGAAGAGGTACAGGAGCATTAGCTGCAAAACCAGCAGGATGCTCCTCAGCTTCTTCCCGCAGGCTATAAGACTGATAAACGGACTTTGCCCCCTGCCAAAGTATCGCGCACCAACCATCAACCTGGACACACTGCAGCAGAGCCACTGTCGTGCCGCTGCTGATCGGAACGCCTGTTGATGTTTAGTAGAGTGTTAATTTGTTCATGACATATGTATTTTTATTTCTATTTATTTTTAATGCACACTGAATGGACATGGTTGAGCAACGTTTTTTTGTTTCCTCTGGGTATGTGAATACTCAGGAAATGACAATAAAGATATACAAACGTCATCAAACTTGCAGATGACACAAAGCTGGGTGGCAGTGTGAGCTGTGAGGATGATTCGATGAGGATGCAGGGTGACTTGGACAGGTTGGGTGAGTGGGTCAATGCATTGCAGATGCTGTTTAATGTGGATAAATGTGAGGTTATCCATTTTGGCGGCAAAAACAGGAAGGCTGATTATTATCTAAATGGTGTTAAGTTGGGAAAAGGGGAAGTACAACGAGATCTGGGGGTTCCTTGTTCTTCGGTCACTGAACGTAAGCATGCTGGTACAGCAGGAAGTGAAGAAAGCGAATGGCATGTTGGCCTTCATAACACGAGGAGATGAGTAAAGAGGATCTCATGCAGTTGGACAGGGCCCTAGTGAGACCACACCTGGAGTATTGTGTGCAGTTTTGGTCTCCAAACGTGAGGAAGGATATTCTTGCTATTGAGCGAGTGCAGGTTCACGAGGTTAATTCCCGGGGTGGCGGAACTGTCATATGTTAATAGATTGCAGCGGCTGGGTTTTTATACACTGGAATTTAGAAGGATGAGAGGAAATCTTATTGAAACATATAAGACTGTTAAGGGTTTGGACAAGCTCGAGGCAGGAAACATGTTCCCAATATTGGGGGAGTCCAGAACCAGGGGTCATGGTTTAAGAATTTGCGGTAAGCTGTTAGAACGGAGATGAGGAAAAACGTTTTCGCACAGAGTTGTGAACGTGTGGTATTCTCTGCCTCAGAGGGTGGTGGAGGCTGGTTCTCTGGATGCTTTCAAGAGATAGTTAGATGGAGCTCTTGGCGATAACAGCGTTAATGGGTATGGAGAGAAGGCCAGATCGGGGTATTGATTGTGGATGATCAGCTATGATCACATTGAATGGCGGTGCTGGGCAGAAGGGTCGAACGGCCTACTACTGCGTCCGTCTGATTGTCCGTTCCCGGAACTATGCCAAAACAGTACACGACAGCGCTAGAATGTGTTGCCCACCTTACTCACAGTTGTCTTATGGTGTGTTTTATTACATTTCGTTCAGATTGAGGATATATTTTAGGTTATTCACATTTTAATCTTTACAAAATCCAGTTTGACAAATAGCACTTGAACTGGCAGTTAGCAGGGTATGACTTCGCAATGGGATCTAATTTACATAAACTGCCCGTCAGTAGTGTTCCATCCCACAATTACATCATGGATCTCATTTATATTTAAAAAAAACACTGTTTTCAAAAACACAGCAGCGTTCCATTCAGATTTATATTATATTTTACAAGTTATTCACATTTTAAACATACAAATTTTCACTTTACACTGTAAGAAATCTAACTTTTCACTTTAAAAATTGCCCTGCCATTACAAGGTTAACTAATGACAGGACCCAGTGTAATGAGAGATTTGTTACGTTTTTGTAAGGAGGGGGAAGCGAGGGTGGGGAGGAGGAGAAATGTTATTTAAACATTATGTTTAGTGGGGGATTGCGATATGGGAGAAGCGAGGAATGGGATTGCAGGGAGATGGAGGAAGAGGAGGGGGTAGGTAGGGGAGGAGTGTTGTGGAGTGAGGGAGTGACTGACGGTAGGGGTAAGGAAAGGAGGAGATTGGAGAGAAGAGTGAGGGTGGAGGGGGAGGGAGTGTTGGGGGATGAAGGCAAATGAGCCACGCCTGCGCAGTTGGGGGCTATGGGTGTGGTGGAATATTGTGTTGGGGGAACGGGTTACGTTGGGGCAATCGGTGAGTGGTGAGCTTTTGCGATGGGGAATGGGGCTCAACGGGTCCCACTTGGTTTGGTATATTACTAAAACTGTCATCTTGTTCGTTTACATGTCTCTCTGTCTGCTTATCTGCTCCTGAAATTATGCCAAAACGGTACATGATGATGCTACAATTTTTGCCCACCTTACTCCATTGACCTGTGGTGTATTGTATCAAGTTTCGCTCATATTGATGGTATATTTTCCAAATTATTCACAATTTAAACTTTATAAACTCCACTTTGACGAAAATCACTTCAACGTGCACTATCAGTTATCAGCGTATAACGTTACAATGGGATCCCGAATCACATTTACACAAGAAAATGTTTTTGCCCGTTATGATGTTAGCAAATGACAGGACTCCCAGTGCAATGAGAGATATGTTACATTGTTGTAAGGAGAGGGGGGGATGGGGGAGGGGATGAGTAGAGGGTGAGGATTGTTCTTTATGTAAGTTAAACATTGTGTTTATTGCGGTAGTGGGATGGATGGAGATGTGGGGTGGGGGAGCATGGAGATAGACGGAGAGGAGGAGGTCGGGATGGGATTTGGAAGGAGGGAAGCGGTGACTGAGATTAACGGTAAGGAGAAGGAGGGAGATGTGGGGGATGGGAAAGAAGAGGGAGGGTGGAGGAGACGGACGGAGTGCTGGTGGATGAGGGAAAATGAGCCGTGCCTGTGCAGTTGGGGGCTATGGGTGAGTGGTGGAATATTGCGTTAGGCGAACGGGACCCAACGGGTCCCACTAGATCTAGTTCACTATAAAGGTCATGCCCTGGTCCAATTTCCCCAAATTAATACTTCACCCTACTCTGAAATATATTCAATTTGCCATTTCTCAGCATGCTCCCAGCTGATGCTCCCATTGCTGATGCCCTTCCTGAGGACCATCTGTAAGATGCCATTACTTTACTGTATTTGCAAATGTATACATTTTGGCCAAATTTGCAAATTTGGAGATGACCTATATCATTACCCAATTACTTGTATTACTCAAGTCAAGTCAAGTCAAGTCAAGTCAAGTTTCTTTGTCACATACACATACGAGATGTGCAGTGAAATGAAAGTGGCAATGCTCGCGGACTTTTGTGCAAAAGACAAACAACAAAACAACCAAACAAATTATAAACACAATCATAACACACATATTCTTTTACATAATAAATAATAGAAGGAAAAACGTTCTGTAGAGTTAGTCCCTGGTGAGAAAGGCGTTTACAGTCCGAATTGCCTCTGGGAAGAAACTCCTTCTCAACCTCTCCGTTCTCACTGCATGGCAACTCTCTTGCTTTCTCACTGCCTCACCTCTCCCACTTTGTCAGTCCATCTCTCTCCCCTCCTCTGTCTCCCCGCAATCCATCTCTCAATTCCCTCGTTCTCCCACTTTTCCGCCCGCTCACTCCATTCCTATTTACACTGAATATGGTGTCACAGGTTCTCTTTCTCCATCTTGGGCTGCACCCTCTCAGACCATAAACCCCTATCTTCTCACTCGCCTCCCTCCCATATACTCTCCCAGCTCATCATCTCATCCACTCTCTCCCATCCACTCTCCCCATCTTCTCTCCCCCTCCCATCCACTTTCTCCTATCCACTCCTCTCATCCACTCTCTGCCCCCATACACCCATTCCCCCATCTGCCACCCTCCCATTCACGCATTCCGTTCCTCCGCTCCCTGCCATGCAACCCTCCTCTGCCTTTCACCCATACTCATTCTCCAATCCTCTTTCCACTCCCCTCCTCTGTCCAATCCACTCAGTCCTCCGCTCTCCCTTTTATTCTCCCACTTCTGTTTCCTATCCACTCTCCCAACATCCAGTTTCGCCTCTGCCCTCCCCTCCATCTCCCTTTCCCATCCATTCTCTCCCTCGTGTGTTGCAATGCACCCCCCTGATCACGCACATCTACTATCCCCAACCACTCTCTCCCCTCGCCCATCCACACTCGCCCATCCTCTCAACCCCATCCTCTATAGAATATAATAGCCTTATATTTGTCATTCAGACCGAAGTCTGAACGAAATTTAAGCAGTCATACATACAATAAAAAAAACAATAAACACATATTAACATCCACCACAGTGAGACCACCCAACATCTCCTCACTGTGATGGAGGCAAAAGTCTTTGGTCTGCAGTCTCTTCCCTCCTCTTCTCCCTCTGCGCTGAGGCGATACCCCCCCCCCCCCCCCTCCCCCCCGGGCGATGTTATAACAGTCCCGTGGCTCAACACCCCGGCCCGGGGTGGTCGTAGCTGCCGCCCACCCAGACCTGCAGACGCAGCCGCTGGCCCGCGGCCGAACCCCGGACTCAGGCCACCGCCGCCAGAACACCGTCCCAGCCACCCTCACGTGAGTATCTGTCGACTTCAGCCTCGGACATGGGCGCCGAACCTCCCCCGGGCCGGGCCGCCCCGACTCGAGCATTGCTTCTTCCCCGGGCCGGGCTGCCCCGACTCGGGCGTTGCTCCTCCCTTCGGCCGGGCCGCCCCGACATGGGCGCCGAAGCTCCCTCGGGCTGCGAGCGCCGCACCTCCCCGAGCTCGGCCGCTCCGACGGGAGCCTCGTTCCATCTCGGGCTGGCCGCTCCTCTCCTGTGCCGGACCGCCCTCACGGGAGCGAGCTCAGGGCGAGTCTAGACGGCCTCTGCCTCCGGAGCCTCAAGGTCGCCAGCTCCATTTAGGCCTCAGCGACCGACGGAGGCGGAGAAGGGGAGACTGCAAACCCGTTCTCCACACTCCCGTCCACCCCTCCCGTTACATTTCTCACATCCACTCTCCCATCTATTCTAGCCGACCCACTCTCTCCCATTCAATTTCCCCTCTTTTCCTCTCTATCCCATTCCCTCTCCACACTCCTCTCTCTCCCTTGCTCTCCCAGTCCTCCTCTCTCCCATACATTCTCTCTAATTCTCCACTGCACACGACACAACCCTTCACCGCTCTCCCATTCACTCTATCCTCTCTTCATCCTTCTTTCCTCACCTTCTCTCCTCCTCTCACACTCTCCTCTTTCAGATCCAATCTCTCCTGTTTCTCAATCACTTCTCTCTCTTTCCCCTCCTCCATCGTCCATTTTCCTACCGTTCGTTCCCTCTCCACGTCATAGCGCTCCATCTCTTCACTACTCCTTATGTCCCCTCCTCTTCCACATTTCTCCTCATCGCAACCCTCACTCCCTCCCCTCCTACTCTCCCTCTCTCCCTTCACCGCACTCACTCTCCATTGCACATGGCGCCTCCTTATTTCGCTCTCGCCCGCCCCCGCCTCACACCGTTCCCTCTCTCCCCTCATCCTCTCCGCCTCCCCATCACATCGCCCCTCTCTCTCTCTCCCCGCGGCGTCCCTCTCGCCCACCACCGCTCCCGCTCCCACTCCCCTCCTCCTCTCAAGCACACTCTGCCCTCCTCATCTCTGTCTCCACACCACACCGCTCTCTCTCCTCACTCCTCCTCCCACGCCCCTTCTCTCCCCCATAGGTGGGTGATCTGCCATGATTAGAAAGTGTGTGCCTCGGTGAAACCGTATCGAGAACTCGGCTATATCTACTTATACCAAAGTGCCACCGACCGATGATCCTCCCTCCAGCCGCTTATTTATTGTACAAACGCAGCAGAAGCACCATCATCCCGCGGGAGGAGTGGGGAAGGCGGGGAGAGAGAAGATAGAATGGCGCGCACTGTCTAACTCTGTAAATAAACAGGTGCAACAGGAGCTGCTGGAGACTTTGGTCCCTTCGGGTGGGTGGGTGAAGTCGCCATTGAATTCTGGACCCTTTTATGTCACCATCTAAGCCGTTGTACCCCTGTTGATTTTCAAAGTACCAGAGGTGAACCACCCCCCTCATGATCCACTGAGCCACAATTCCAATTTAAATTTATCTTGAATCTTGAACTCCCTCCCCCCATCACATCCCCTGGGGATTGCCTCTCCCCGCCCTCTCGCGGGGATGTGTGGCAGTACAGCTCCCCCCCCCTAGAAGTCAGGTACCACATGTGTCTCTGCTTTCTCATCTGGTCTCTCCCCCTTACCCTTGTCCAGTCTCTTCCACATCTAGCTCCAACCCCTT
Organism: Leucoraja erinaceus; assembly: GCF_028641065.1. Lineage (NCBI taxonomy): Eukaryota > Metazoa > Chordata > Chondrichthyes > Rajiformes > Rajidae > Leucoraja > Leucoraja erinaceus. The sequence continues at coordinate 38,279 of NW_026575480.1, forward strand.
AAGAATTTTGTAAGTTATATGAAGATCCCCTCTCAATCCTCCTCATGCCCGGGTAGACAGTCCTAAAGGATCTGGAAGGAACCTTCTCTGCCTCCTCTATGGCAATAGTCCTTCCTCAGATCTTATAAGATAGTGAATCCTGCGACTATCTACTCTCTATAAATCTAACTATGTACAAACAGGAGCTAGCACTAGTGTCGGAATCGGGTGGGGTGGTGAAGTCCTATCTAATCTATCTATGAAAATCAATCTAGAAATGCTATCTCTATCTAGGCTATCTCTATTCTGAGGGAGCCTGACACTAATTCTGGAAGAATCATCCGGGCGATCTATCTATCTATCTATCTATCTATCTATCTATCTATCTATCTCTATCTATCTATCTATCTATCTATCTATCTCTATCTATCTATCTATCTATCTATCTATCTATCTATCTATCTATCTATCTGTCTATCTATCTATCTATCTATCTATCTATCTATCTATCTATCTATCTATCTATCTGTCTATCTATCTATCTATCTATCTATCTATCTATTCATCTATCTATCTATCTATCTATCTATCTATCTATCTATCTATCTATCTATCTATCTATCTATCTATCTATCTATAGGAGTCTGACATATCTAGTCTGGGTGAACTATCTGTACTCTATCTATCTAATCTCTGTCCTCAGATTTTCTGTCTATCTATCTATCTGGTCTATCTGTCAGGAGCTGCTGTCTGTCGGAATCTGTCTGTGGGTGAATCTGTCTATCTATCTATCTATCTATCTATCTATCTATCTATCTATCTATCTATCTATCTATCTATCTTCTATCTATCTATCTGTCTATCTATCTATCTGTCTATCTATCTATCTGTCTATCTATCTATCTGTCTATCTATCTATCTGTCTGTCTGTCTATCTATCTATCTATCTATCTATCTATCTATCTATCTATCTATCTATCTATCTATCTATCTATCTATCTATCTATCTATCTGTCTGTCTGTCTGTCTATCTATCTATCTATCTATCTATCTATCTATCTATCTATCTATCTGTCTATCTATCTAGCTATTTTGCTATCTTGCTATCTGTATAACTAACTATCTACCCACCTAACTATCTAGCTATATAAATGTCTCGCGAGCTAGCTGTCTAGCTATGTGGCTAGCTGTTGACTATTTAACTATCGAGCTACTTGGCTATCTAGTTCTCTGTCTATCTCGCTGTGACCGCTCCCACTCCCCTCCTGCTCTCAAGCGCACAACTCCCTCTCTGCCCTCCTCATCTCTGTCTCCACACCACACCTTGGAATTTGGGATTTCCTTTGTGAAGCTGGTTGAAATAAATCAGCCAAACAACATGAGATGGAGAGTTCGATCTACTGGATTTTGAAACATAATCCCCTATGCTGAATGAATGGCCGCTCCCAATTTCCATCTTTCAGTATTGCTGCAATTCCCAATTTTGGAGTTTGTCAATCAATTGCCTGATTTATTCACAACCTGTCACCGCAGAGATCTCATTTGGCTGATGTCATCAGTTTGCGAATCATTTCCAAATCTCTATTTTTAACTCGGTTGAGACTTCACGGTGCCACTGCAGATGGGAAATCGTATAAAAGCCCCGGGAATATCAGCGCCAATATTTCATTCCTAGAGATTGCCAGTAGCACACGGGTCACGTTGCTACGCTGCAGAAATGCATACTGATTATCAAAGTGTCGAACGAGTCCTGTACGTGATCATTGCTGTCGTTGGAGTTCCTGGTAAACTGTGAACTGTTAATTAACTGTTGCTTTATTCGTCTAGTAACCGATGTTGACCAGTTTCTGATCATGTTAATGTTCGTTGTACACGAATATAGCAGCGATATTATTATCCTCGTTTAAATACCTTTTAATAAAACTGTGAAGTGTCTTCTTTTAAGACAGCTGAAACTAATCATCGTTCACTCTTCGGCCCGGGACCCATTTTAATTACGCTCTTGCCTTGATTGGGATCTTGCCCAGCGTTATCCCAGTGTTTCGTTGAGACAGTTCTACGGAACTGTGTAGCTGGGAGGTTTTTACATTATGTAGGTCATTGGGTCTTAGCTATTGATCAGAGCTGTGGACACGTCTCACCATGAAGTGTATCACTCCCGGAATCCACTGTTTATCCGTCTATAATTTGATCAGATCAACTGAACCAGTGGCAGTCGATGTACTGGCGTGGCTGTTACCAAAGTGACATCATTGTCAAATAAATGTATCAACGAAGCCATTATGCTGCCACATTCTTACCTTATCCCGGCCTTTGTGTTATATCTGGACTTTCAGAAAGCTTTCGACAAGGTCCCACATAAGAGATTAGTATACAAACTTAAAGCACACGGTATTGGGGGTTCAGTATTGATGTGGATAGAGAACTGGTTGGCAGACAGGAAGCAAAGAGTAGGAGTATACGGGTCCTTTTCAGATTGGCAGGCAGTGACTAGTGGGGTACCGCAAGGCTCAGTGCTGGGACCCCAGCTATTTACAATATATACTAATGATTTGGACGAGGGAATTGAATGCAACATCTCGAAGTTTGCGGATGACACGAAGCTGGGGGGCAGTGTTAGCTGTGAGGAGGATGCTCGGAGGCTGCAAGGTGACTTGGATAGGCTGGGTGAGTGGGCAAATGCATGGCAGATGTAATATAATGTGGATAAGTGTGAGGTTATCCACTTTGGTGGCAAAAACAGGAAAGCAGACTATTTTCTAAATGGTTCAAGAAGGAACTGCAGATGCTGGAAGATCGAAGTTACACAAAATTGCTGGAGAAACTCAGCGGGTGCAGCAGCATCTATGGAGCGAAGGAAATAGGCGACGTTTCGGGCCGAAACCGTTCTTCAGACTCAAGAAGAACATTGAATTCAGACAGAAGAAGGGTTTCGGCCCGAAACGTCGCCTATTTCCTTCGCTCCATAGATGCTGCTGCACCCGCTGAGTTTCTCCAGCAATTTTGTGTACCTTCTATTTTCTAAATGGTGGCCGATTAGGAAAAGGGGAGATGCAACGAGACCTGGGTGTCATGATACACCAGTCATTGAGAGTAGGCATGCAGGTGCAGCAGGCAGTGAAGAAAGGAATGGTATGTTAGCATTCATAGCTAAAGGATTTGAGTATAGGAGCAGGGAGGTTCTACTGCAGTTGTACAGGGTCTTTGTGAGACCACACCTGGAGTATTGCGTACAGTTTTGGTCTCCAAATCTGAGGAAGGACATTATTGCCACGGAGGGAGTGCAGAGAAGGTTCGCCAGACTGATTCGTGGGATGTCAAGACTTTCATATAAAGAAAGACTGGATAGACTCGGCTTGTACTCGCTAGAATTTAAGAGATTGAGGGGGGATCTTATAGAAACTTACAAAATTCTTAAGGGGTTGGACAGGCTAGATGCAGGAAGATTGTTCCCGATGTTGGGGAAGTCCAGGACAAGGGGTCACAGCTTAAGGATAGAGGGGAAATCCTTTAGGACCGAGATGAGAAAAACATTTTTCACACAGAGAGTGGTGAATCTGTGGAACTCTCTGCCACAGAAGGTAGTTGAGGCCAGTTCATTGGCTATATTTAAGAGGGAGTTAGATGTGGCCCTTGTGGCTAAAGGTATCAGGGAGTATGGAGAGAAGGCAGGTACGGGATACTGAGTTGGATGATCAGCCATGATCAAATTGAATGGCGGTGCAGGCTCGAAAGGCCGAATGGCCTCTACTCCTGCATCTATTGTCTATGTTTCTATGTTTCCTCTGCAACCGCCCTCGTCCTCGTCAGATGCAGAATCCCCAGAACCCTGCTTAGACACGATTGAGTCTGTGAACCCGGTCCCATCAGAATGTGTGAGGAAGATGAACTATAGAAATGACCATTCCTCAACACCCCGTTTCCCCGTCCATCGCTTAATCTCTTCCCCCTTGAATCAAGGAGATTGATCAGTCGGAGCCATGCCTCACGTTGCTAAAATTCCAGCCACGCACCACGCACCCCGTTGATATTTCAGCTGAAAGAAATCAGGCCCGGAAAACGTGTTCAGTAATACCCGATGCATGTCCCCTTCTCTTTCTGCAGTGAATTTAGTGGCGATTATCATCTTATCCCGTGGAAAGTGCGGCCTCTCCACCTGCACCACTCGGCTATCTCGTGGCCATGGCAGCGGCCGATCTACTGGTCGTTATCACGGAGGTCATTTTACGCCGGATCAGACTTC
>NW_026575481.1:0-5000 GCF_028641065.1 Leucoraja erinaceus
GTCACCACCCTGTCCACCCATCCTGAACACTTTGAACCAGCCTACCATGCAGAATGAGCTCAATAGTCCATATAAACAACATCTAGAGCCATGCCTTCATCTTAGCTACCTCCTCAAATAATCCAAACATCTCAACTCTTGTTCTCTCTCTGAGAGCAGCAGCTTGGTGCAGCAACCACTGACTGCCTCACAGCGCCAGAGACCCGGGTACAATCCTGACCATGTGTTGTGTGGGTGGGTGTGTGTACATATGTGTGTGTGAGCGTGTGTATGTGTGTGTGTGCGCGCGCGTGTGCGTGTGTGCGTGGGCGTGTGCGTGTGTGTGTGTGTATCTGTGAGCGTGTGTGTGTATGTGTGTGTGTATCTGTGAGTGTATCTGTGAGTGTGTGTGTGTGTGTGTGTGTGTGTGTGTGTGTGTGTGTGTGTGTGTGTGTGCGTGTGCGTGTGTGTGTGTGTGTGTGTGTGTGTGTGTTGTGCGTGTGCGTGTGTGTGCGTGTGGGATAGTGTTAGCTGGTCAGCACAGACTCGGTGGGCCGAAGGGCCTATTTCCGCGCTGTATCTCCAAACTAAACTAAACCTTCTGTATGTTGTCTCTACTGTGTAGGGAGTGGATGAGGAAGTGTTCGCTGGTTGGCACGGACTCAGTGGGCTGTAGGGCCAGCCCACCCTGTCGGTAACTAATCTAAACTAAATTAGTGAGCGAGATTGTCCTCGCACGCAGGCTTGTGACCGTCACGCTGCCTTTTCAAGTCGACACAAGTCCCATCCCTCAAGATGTTCACCAGTGATTTCCTGACCACGGATGCAAGGCCCAACATCAGGAACATTTCCTGCCTCTAGTGTGTCCAAACCCTTAATAATCTTATGTTTCAATGAGATGCCCTCTCATCCTTCTAAACTCCCGAGGGCACCCGCTCCATTCTCTCAGCATATGCCAGTCCCGCCATCCCGGGAATTAACCTGGTGAACCTACGCTGGGCTCCCTCAATAGCAAGAACGTCCTTCCTCAAATTAGGGGACCACATCCATTGGGCATCCACCTCTACCTATCCCATGTCCATGGACATATCAGGCCACGATGTAGCTGGGCGGATGCTGAGTGAATGTTTCCCACCCGTCTCTCTCCGGGTGGAAGACAAGGGAGAGCTCCATCCTCACACATGCCAAGATATCTAACACCTCCTCAATCTGCTCTATGCAATCACCACCTCCCGTCTCAAACTCACCGTCACTCCCCACCTTCTCCTTGGTAAATACTCAGGACCTCACAAACATCCCTGGCTGTACACATAGACCACCCCTCCGATCACCGAGACCCCCACTCATTCCATGCCCACCCTCTGGCTCCCGATGTAGTTAAGGAACATGGAAACATAGAAACATAGAAAATAGGTGCAGGAGGAGGCCATTCGGCCCTTCGAGCCAACACCGCCATTCAATATGATCATGGCTGATCATGCCCTATCAATAACCCGTTCCTGCCTTCTCCCCATATCCCTTGATTCCACTAGCCCCTAGAGCTCTATCTAACTCTCTCTTAAATCCATCCAGTGACTTGGCCTCCACTGCCCTCTGTGGCAGGGAATTCCACAAATTCACAACTCTCTGGGTGAAAACGTTTTTTCTCATCTCTGTCTTAAATGACCTTCCCTTCATTCTAAGACTGTGTGGCCCCTGGTTCTGGACTCGCCCAACATTGGGAACATTTTTCCTGCATCTAGCTTGTCCAGTCCATTTATAATTGTATATGTTTCTATAAGATCCCCCTCATCCTTCTAAACTCCAGTGAATACAAGCCTAGTCTTTTCAATCTTTCCTCATATGACAGTCCCGCCATCCCAGGGATCAATCTGGTGAACCTACGCTGCACTGCCTCAATCACAAGGATGTCCTTCCTCAAATTAGGAGACCAAAACTGCACACAATACTCCAGATGTGGTCTCACCAGAGCCCTGTACAACTGCAGAAGGACCTATTTACTCCTATACTGAAATCCTCCTGTACACCTATACTCAAATGTTGTGTCTATCTTCAATTTAAAGCAGCATCTACAGTTCCTTGCTACAGGGGATTCTCCTTAATCCTGCTCTCTCCCTCCCCGTCCCTTTCCTCAGTGTTCTTGCTCCATGCTCTGCATTCCTCCAGGAACTGACACCAACTGCAGCTGTCAGGGCCTGTCACTGCCTTCATGTCTGGGCTGGGAACTCGGAGACGTCCTTGTGTGGCTCAGTAACAGACCACAGTAACAGATCCCCACCAGACTGGCCGGGAAGCTAATGGAATTGGGGCTCAACACCTCCCTGTGTGCCTGTGTCCTGGACTTTCTCACCGCCAGGCCCCAGGTAGTCAAGATGGGAGGGAATACATCAAAGTCCCTCACCCTGAGCACAGGATCGCCCCTGGGTTGCGTCCTCAGCCCCCTATTGTACTCCCTGTACACACATGACTGTGTGGCTAGGTTCAGCTCCAACTCAATAATTAAGTTTGCTGATGACACTATGGTGGTGGGCCTGATCTCAGACAACGACGAGAAGGCCTACCGGGAGGAGGTGGCTGATCTAGCACTCTGGTGCCAGGATAACAGCCTCCTCTTGAACATCAAAAAAACGGAGGAGCTGATCATGGAATTTAGGAGGGCACATCATCCGAGGACGTACACTCCATTGAGGATAAATGGGGATCCTGTGGATAAGGTGAACTTTTTAAATATCTGGGAGTCCACATCTCCAAGATTTGAGTATAGGAGCAGGGAGGTTCTACTACAGTTGTACAGGGTCTTGGTGAGACCACACCTGGAGTATTGTGTACAGTTTTGGTCTCCTAATCTGAGGAAAGACATTCTTGCCATAGAGGGAGTACAGAGAACGTTCACCAGACTGATTCCTGGGATGTCAGGACTTTCATATGAAGAAAGACTGGATAGACTCGGCTTGTACTCGCTAGAATTTAGAAGATTGAGGGGGGATCTTATAGAAACTTACAAAATTCTTAAGGGGTTGGACAGGCTAGATGCAAGAAGATTGTTCCCGATGTTGGGGAAGTCCAGAACAAGGGGTCACAGTTTAAGCATAAGGGGGGAGTATTTTAGGACCAAGATGAGAACATTTGTTTTCACACAGAGAGTGGTGAATCTGTGGAATTCTCTGCCGCAGAAGGTAGTTGAGGCCAGTTCATTGGCTATATTTAAGAAGGAGTTAGATGTGGCCCTTGTGGCTAAAGGGATCAGGGGGTATGGAGAGAAGGCAGGAACAGGATACTGAGTTGGATGATCAGCCATGATCATATTGAATGGCGGTGCAGGCTCGAAGGGCCGAATGGCCTCCTCCTGCACCTAATTTCTATGTTTCTATGTTTCTATCTCTGAGGATATGACATGGGCATCACACGCCTCAGCACTCGTGAGTAAGGCAAGGCAGCGCCTTTACCACCTCAGGCAATTGAGGAAATTCAGAGTGTCTCCGAGGATCCTCCAGTGCTTCTACGCAGTGGCGGTGGAAAGCATCTTGTCTGGGAACATTACCATCTGGTTTGGGAATTGCTCTGCCAAGGACAAGAAGGCTCTGCAGAGAGTAGTGCGTTCGGCCGAACGCACTATGGGAACTTCACTCACCCCCCTGCAGGAACTATACATTAGGAGGTGCAACTCCAGAGCAAACAATATCATGAGAGACCCCTTCCACCCCTGCAACGGACTGTTCCAGCTGCTACGGTCAGGCAAACGCCTCCGTTGCCATGCGGTGAGAACGGAGAGGTTGAGAAGGAGTTTTTTCCCCAGAGGCCATTCGGACTGTAAACGCCTATCTCACCAGGGACTAACTTTACTGAACCATTCTACTGTTTCTATTTTTAATTGCTGTTTTTCCCCCCTTTTTCCTTCCGCCCACAATATTTAATATGTAAAAGAATATGTGATTCAGTTCCATTCTGTCTTTTTGCACAAAGTCCGTGAGCATTTGCCACTTTCATTTCACTGCACATGTTGTATGTGTATGTGGCGAATAAACCTGGCTTGACAAGTCTCTGATGGCACAAGTTTCTTTTGAAAAACACATGAATAATCTGACTGGGTCTGCTTCCTTCCACCTACGCACTATCCATCACTCACACCTAACAACGCTGCTACTCTCACCCACACCCTCGTCACCACCTCCACTATTGATTATTGTAAATCTCTCCTCTCTGGTTCACCCCTACAACTCCATCCATAAACTCCAGTTGGTCCAGAACTCAGCTGCCCGCATTATCACCAGACCCCACCCCATCCACCAAACACATCACTCCCATCCTCAAACAACTGCATTGGCTCCCTGTCCAATACCACATTGGTTTTAAGATTCTCCTCCTCACTGTCAAAGCCCTCCACAATCTCACTCCTCCATACCTCCCTGAACTCCTCCAGCCTTACACACCATCCCCAACTCTTCCATCCTCTTCTCCCTCCCTCCTCTCCACTCCATCTGCCTGCCTGTCCACGATGGGGTTCAGAGCCTTCAGCCATTCTGCCCCTCGCCTCTGGAACTATCCCACTATCCATCTGTACCATAGAGTCTCTCCCCACCTTTAAATCACCAGACTGAATCCTGGGATGTCAGGACTGTCTTATGAAGAAAGACTGGATAGACTTGGTTTATACTCTCTAGAATTTAGGAGATTGAGAGGGGATCTTATAGAAACTTACAAAATTCTTAAGGGGTTGGACAGGCTAGATGCAGGAAGATTGTTCCCGATGTTGGGGAAGTCGAGGACAAGGGGTCACAGCTTAAGGATAAGGGGGAAATCCTTTAAAACCGAGATGAGAAGAACTTTTTTCACACAGAGAGTGGTGAATCTCTGGAACTCTCTGCCACAGAGGGTAGTTGAGGCCACAGTTCATTGGCTATATTTAGGAGGGAGTTAGATGTGGCCCTTGTGGCCAAGGGGAGCGGGGGGTATGGAGGGAAGGCAGGTACGGGATACTGAGTTGGATGATCAGCCATGATCATATTGAATGGCGGTGCAGG
>NW_026575481.1:10000-12500 GCF_028641065.1 Leucoraja erinaceus
ACATTGAACGGCGGTGCTGGCTCGAAGGGCCGAATGGCCTCCTCCTGCACCTATTTTCTATGTTCCTATATACACGCATAAATAAACAGATGAGGTGCAATTGGCTGTTATAGTTCAGAGTTTGTTTGCAGTTGTGTGTAATAGACTGATGGCTGTGGGGAAGTAGCTGTTCCTGAACCTGGATGTTCCAGATTGTATGTATCCACTAGTGGGAGAGTCCAGGACTAGACGTCATAGTTTGAGGATTAAAGGAAGTTCCTTTAGGAAGGAGATGAGGAGGAATTTATTGAGTCAGAGGGTGGTGAATCTGTGGGATTCATTGCCACGGACGGCTGTGGAGGCCACAAGTCAGTGGATATTTCTAAGGCGGAGATAGATAGATCCTTGATTAGCACGGGTTGTGTACGAGATTATGGGGAGATGCCAGGAAAATTGGGTCGAGGGAGAGATAAACAAGAGACAATATGTGCATGAGTCGGCCATTCGGCCCTTCGAGCCAGCACCACCATTCACTGTGATCATGACTGATCATCCCCAATCAGTACCCCGTTCCTGCCTTCTCCCCATATCCCCTGACTCCGCTATCTTTAAGAGCCCTATCTAGCTCTCTCTTGAAAGTATCCAGAGAACCGGCCTCCACCGCCCTCTGAGGCAGAGAATTCCACAGACTCACCACTCTCTGTGAGGAAAAAATGTTTCCTTGTCTCCGTTCGAAATGGTTTACCCCTTATTCTTAAACTGTGTGGCCCCTGGTTCAGGACTCCCCCAACATCGGGAACATGTTTCCTGCCTCTAGCGCGTCCAAACCCTTAATATTCTTATATGTTTAAACCATGATAGATCAGCCATGATTGAATGGCGGTGTAGACTTGATGGGCCGAATGCTGCTACTATCATTTACCACCTTATGATTTGGCAGGGTGGGGTCTGCCAGGCAGGGCGGCACGCCAGCACTATAGTGGTTGAATTTTAGTTTAGTTTAGAGATACAGCGCAAAATCGGGCCCTGATCCCACCGACTCTATGCCGACCAGCGATCACCCCACACACTAGCACACTCCTGCACACATTAGGGATGATGTACATCTATACCAAGCCAGCTAGCCTGCAAACATGCACGTCTTTGGAGTGTGGGAGGAAACCGGAGCACCCGGAGAAAACCCACGCTGGTCGCAGGGAGAACGTGCAAACTCCGTACAGACAGCACCCGTGGTCAGGGTGGAACCCGGGTCTCTGATGCCCCGCTAGCTGCCGATTTACTCAACATATAATCACATTCAAGTTGAGGGGGGGGGGGGGGGGAGGATCTTAATGGGAACCTGAGGGGCAACATTTCCACACAAAGTGTGGTGGGTATCTGGAACGAGTTGCAGGAGGGCATAGTTGAGACAGGTACTATAAAAACATTGAAGAGATATTTGTTCACATGTTATAGCAGCAGCATTCGGCCCTTCGGCCCATCATTCCTACTCTCCCATTAAATCTGTGGAATTCTCTGCCTCAGGTGGAGGCCGGTTCTCTGGATGCTTTCAAGAGAGAGTTAGATAGGGCTCTTAAAGATAGTGGAGTCAGGGGAGAAGGCAGGAACGGGGTACTGATTGGGCATGATCAGCCATGATCACATTGAATGGCGGTGCGGGCTCGAAGGGCCGAATGGCCTCCTCCTGTGTCTATTATCTATCGTGTCTCTCTCTCACACACACACTCTCTCTCGCTCTACATTGTACCATCTCCCTCTCCCTCTGTCTCTCTCTCCCTCGCTTTCTCTTTATCTCTCTCTGTCTCCCCCTCTCTCCCCCCCCCCCCACCCCTCTCTCTTTCTCTGTCTCCCTCTCTGTCCCATCTCGTCCCCTATCCCCATCTCTGTGTCTACTCTATCTCACCCCATCTCTCCCTCTCCCGCCACTCTCTCTCCCTCTCCACCACCTCCCTCTCTCCTCTCTCTTCTCGGTCTCCCTCTCCTCTCTCTCTCTCCCTCGCTTTCCTCTCTATCTCTCCCCTGTCTCCCTCCCTCTCTCCCCCCACCCCCACCCTCTCTCTTTCTCTGTCTCCTCTCTCTCCTCCCCTCTCCCCTCCTCGCTTTCCCCCTTTCTCTCTCTCCCTCTCCCTCTCCCTCTTTCCCCACCCCCACCCTCTCTCTTTCTCTGTCTCCCTCTCTGTCTCTCTCTGTCCGCGCTATGCAGTCTCTCTCTGTGTCTCCGCGCTGACCCGACACCAGCTGGGGAGGGCAGGAGGTGGGAGGGAGAGGGGAGGAGAGCGGTGGGTGGAAAGCAGGAAGCAGCAGCCGTCGGCTGGCGAGGAGCTGCAGGCCTGTCAGTCGGTGCTGGGAGGCAGAGAGTGGAGGAGAGGAAGCGGCGCTGGGGGCTGAGGTTGGCGGGAGAGCCAGAGCCACTGGAGCCGCTGCTACTCTCACAGCGCTGGTCACCCTGTATAACGTGCTCCCTTTCATCCCCAACCTACGCGCCGTGTGGGAGGTGATGTCGCCGTTTACCTTCCTCTAT
>NW_026575481.1:17500-46040 GCF_028641065.1 Leucoraja erinaceus
CCCCCCCTCTCTCTCTCTCTCGCTGACACATGCGGCTCAGTCATGGCTGGATATCATGTTGCCCGCTCGCTATTCGCGGCCGCGACACCCGATACACCGCCCTGAATTATTCATCCCCTGCTGTTCACTGCGCTGGAGGCCATTCGCCCGGCCAATCCCTGCTGACCCCCGGAGACCAGATTCATCTCCGAGATATAGACAGTAGGTGCAGGAGTAGAGGCCATTCAGCCCTTCGAGCCTGCACCGCCATTCAATGTGATCACGGCTGATCATCCCCAATCAGTACCCCGTTCCTGCCTTCTCCCCATATCTCCTGACTACGCTATCTTTAAAAGCCCTATCTAGCTCTCTCTTGAAAGTATCTAGAGAACCGCCCACTGAGGCAGAGAATTCCACAGACCCGGGTGCACACGTCGACCATGTCAGCATGTTCCCGATGGGCCGAATGGCCAGTTCCCGCGCTGTACAGCTCTGAGGTTACCGGGCATTTCCGGGACCTTTACCGCCTCCGAATGTCCAGTTTGTCGGAGACCGCTCTCGGCCCGGGATTGATGTGGGGCCGGGCGGCCCGCCGTGGTCTCAGGTCCACATTCAGCCGGATGGCCCGCCGGCCTGCGGGTGTCTGTCTGGGGCCGGGCCGGGCCGGGCCGGTCTAGGTGAGGCTGCGAGCTCCGGTGTCCGTGTCGGGCCGGGCCGGGCCGGTCTAGGTTAGGCTCCACTATCCGTGTGTGGGGCCGAGCCGGGCTGGGCCGGGCCGGTCTAGGTTAGGTTCCAGTATCCGTGTGTGGGGCCGAGCCGGGCTGGGCCGGGCCGGTCTAGGTGAGGCTCCGAGCTCCGGTATCCGTGTGTGGGGCCGAGACGAGCCGGGCCGGGCCGGGCCGGTGTTGCTGAGGCTCCGGGCTCCAGTATCCGTGTGTGGGGCCGTGCCGGGCCGGGCCGGTCTAGGTGAGGCTCCGGGCTCCACTATCCGTGTGTGGGGCCGGGCCGGGCCGGGCCGGTCTAGGTGAGGCTCTGGGCTCCACTATCCGTGTGTGGGGCCGAGCCGGGCCGGGCCGGTCTAGGCGAGGCTCCGGGCTCCACTATCCGTGTGTGGGGCCGAGCCGGGCTGAGCCGGGCCGGTCTAGCCGAGGCTGGACACCAGGTAACGCGCCTGTTGCAGCAGGTCCAGCGAGTTACAGATGAACAGTGACGAGTACTTGGTCAGCGTCGAGCACTCGGTGCCCCCGTGAACCAGCGCCCAGAGGCCGGGCTGTTCCGCGGGCGACACGTGGTGGGAGGAGAAGAGTTGCCGGTAGCAGCAGCGGAGAGCAGGGACCCGGTGTGAGCCCGACATGCGGGCACTGGGAGTGGGCCTGACCCCCGAGGCTGTGAGCGCACAGGCCGATGAACACATCCTCGATGGGGATGAGGGGGAGGGAGAGGGCGGCGCCGTACATCCGACGGGCCAGATCCCCAGACAACACATAGGCAGTCCCGCTGCAGTAACGTGGGTACGTGTGGCCGGGGAACTGAGTCTTGGACACGTAGTACTGGCTCGACACGTTCCTCTCCACCGGCACGGAGCTGTGGACGCGGCCGAGGTAGAGGTCGCCCAGAGCGGGGTCCAGGCCGCTTAGATGAGCCACCAGGGCGGGCAGGTTGACAAACACATCATCGTCGGCTTTGAGCAGGTAACTGAGGCCGGGGCAGTAAGTGGAGGCCCAGCGCAGCGCCATCAGCGTCTTGAGGGTCAGGTTGAGGTAGGTGTCACGGAAGCTGCCCTGCACCAAGTCTCCGTGGCGAGACGCCTCCAACTCGATCTCCCGCTCCTCCCCGGCCGAAGCCGCCTCTCCCAGCGCGAACAGGGTCCGCAGCCGGCGGCCACCCAGCGAGCTGAGAGACCCCCAGCTGGAGCGGATGGCCCGGCGCCGCTCGCCGTGGCTCGGTTTGCTGACCACGAAGGTGAGCAGGAAGACGGGCTGCCCGGAGCAGGCGCCGGCGTTGGGCTGACGGTAGAATCGCCGGGCCTGAGCCTCTGCCCGTAGCCGGCGCGGATCCACCGCGTCCGCCGCCTTCCAGCGCCGCAGGGCCTCGGGGTCGGGCGGGCCGGCGGGGCCGGGGCTCAACAGCCACTCCTGGAGGCGACCGGCCGACAGCACGGCCAGTGGTAGCAGCAGCAGAGCGGCCAGAGGCAGCGCCCGGTAAATCACCCACGGGATCCTGCGCTTCGACAGCGGGCAGCGCATGGCGGCGGCTCCCATCCACTGGATCACCGCCGCCGTCACTGGATCACTGGCCCCCCACTGGGTCACTGGATCCCCCTAGATCACCGCCGCCGTCACTGGATCACTGGATAGCCCCCCCCACTGGGTCACTGGATCCGCCACTACTAGATCACCGCCGCCGTGGCTGGGTCACTGGATACGCCTCCACTGGATCACCGCCGCCGTCACTGGATCACTGGATCCGCCGCCACTGGATCACTGGATCCGCCGTACTAGATCACCGCCGCCGTCGCTGGATCACTGAATCCGCCGTCACTGGATCACTGAATCCGCCGTCACCGGATCACCGCCGACGTCGCTGGATCACTGGATCCGCCGCCACTGGATACGCCTCCACTGAATCACTGAATCCGCCGCCACCGGATCACCACCGCCGCCGTCACTGGATCACCTCCGCCGTCACTGGATCACTGAATCCGCCGTCACCGGATCACCGCCGCCGTCACTGGATCACTGGATCACCGCCGCCGTCACTGGATAAGCCTCCACTGGATCTATGAATCCGCCGCCACTGGAACTCTGAATCCGCCTCCACTGGGTCGCTGAATCAGCCGCCACTGGATCACCGCCGCCGCTACTGGGTCACGGGATCTCTCTCCCGCCGCTGGATCGCAATCGGTCGCAGTCTGGATCGCCACTGGCACACTGGAGATCAGTCGGCACTGGGTCTCCCGTCGCTGGATCACCGCTGGCTGCTGGATTGCCGCATGAATTTGACTACCTCCATGGCACTGGATCACCGCTGGCGCACTGGATCGCCGGCACAGGATCGCCACCGAGACACTGGATCTTCCCAGAGTTGTGCAGAACCTACACACAGAAGAACAGGCCAGTGTTAGCGAAATAAATCATGTCACTAAACCCATTCCCATTGTCCCGCTCACTCCACACAGCCCTGTCAGCATGCAGGTACAGCAGGCAGTGAAGAAAGCCAATGGCCTGTTGGCCTTTATAACAAGAGGAGTTGAGTATAGGAGCAAAGAGGTCCTTCTGCAGTTGTACAGAGCCCTAGTGAGACCACACCTGGAGTATTGTGTGCAGTTTAGGTCCCCTAATTTGAGGAAGGACATTCTTGCTATTGAGGGAGTGCAGCGTAGGTTCACCAGGTTAATTCCCGGGATGGCGGGACTGTCATATGCTGAGAGAATGGAGCGGCTGGGCTTGTACCCTCTGGAGTTTAGGATGAGAGGGAATCTCATTGAAACATATAAGATTATTAAGGGTTTGGACACACAGGGCAGGAAACATGTTCCCGGTGTTGGGGGAGCCCAGAACCAGGGGCCACACAGTTTAAGAATAAGGAGTAAGCCAATTAGAACGGAGACGAGGAAACACATTTTCTCACAGAGAGTGGTGAGTCTGTGGAATTCTCTGCCTCAGAGAGCGGTGGAGGCCGGTTCTCTGGATACTTTCAAGAGAGAGCTAGATAAGGCTCTTAAAGATAGCGGAGTCAGGGGGTATGGGGAGAAGGCAGGAACGGGGTACTGAATGTGGATGATCAGCCATGATCACATTGAATGGCGGTGCTGGCTCGAAGGGCCGAATGGCCTCCTCCTGCACCTATTGTCACTAATCTTCGGGAGGGAAATGGAATGCAGGGGAGAGACAAGAACTTTGCCTTCCATCACAGTGAGGAGGAGAGCCACTGTGATGGATGTTTATGTGAATAGTGTTGGTGTGTGTTTTGTTTTTTTTATTGTATGGCTGCAGAAACTACATTTCGTTTGAACCTCATGCGAGGTTCAAATGACAAATAAAGGTATTGTATTGTATTGTATTGTAATCCCACCGCCCAGCCCTGCGGGGCAGCAGAAACTGGCAAAACTGGTTAGTCACTGAAACGCAGTGGTGAACGACAGGGAGCGAAGCAGCTGAGTTACTGTCACAGCTGTGGAGCCGCTGTCACATCTGGCCAGATGCCAGCGCACCGCACCCCCCGCGGCGAATCACAAGGCCACACACACACACACACACCACCCTTGCTGCAGAGCCCAACATAAAGGAAGTGGCGACAATTTCAACAGAGGCTGCTCGGGAGGGTGGGGGCAAAGGAGGGAGGAGGAGAGGGGAGGGCGGGGAGAGGAGGAGGGGGGGGGGGAGGGAGAGAGAGGAGAGAGAGGGAGGGGAGAAGGATTGAGTGGAGGGAGACGGGAGGGAGAGGGAGAGAGAAAGAGGGAGGGAGGGAAGGAGGGGAGGAGATAGAGAGGGAGTGAGAGAGGGAGAGAGGGGGGAGGGAGAGAGAGGGGGGGAGGGGGGGAGGGAGAGATAAGGAGAGAGGGGAGGAGGGGAGGGGGAGAGAGAGGGATGGGGGGGAGAGGGAGAGAGGAGTGGGGGAGGGGAGAGAGAGGAGGGAGAGAGAGAGAATGGGGGGAGCGAGGGCTAGAGGGATGAGGGAGAGAGGGGGAGAGGAGAGGGAGGGGGAGAGAGGAGGGGATAAGGGAGAGAGGGAGGGGGGGGGGCTTTTGAGGGGGAAGAGGTTCTGAGAGAGCGGAGGGGGGGGAAGGGCGAGAGAGGGAGAGGGAGGGGAGGATGAGAGGGGAAGGAGGGGGGGAAGAGAGAGAGATGAAGGGGGAAGAGGAGGGGTGGGGACCGGGAGGGAGGCGGAGAGGGGGGGGGGAGGGGGGGAGGGGGGGGGGTCTGTAGAGAGGGGAGGGGTGAGGGGAGGAGACACAAGGGGATAGATGGAGGGGAGAGAGAGAGAGGGGGACAAGATGGAGAGATAATGAGGAACGGGGAGAGGAGGGGGAGAGGGAGGAGGAGGGGAGATGGGACCGGGATGGGGGGGGGGGGTCAGTTGGGCCGAAGGGCCTGTTTCCACACTCTATGACCATGAGAGAGAGGGCGGGCGGGAAGCGGAAGGGGAGGGGGAGGAGAGGGAGGGAGGGGGATGGGGGGGGGGGGGGGTGGGTGCGTGGGGGGGGGGGGAGGGGAGGGGGGGGGAGGAGAACCAGATGACAGTGGGAGACACGGCACACACAACCGAGAAACGTTATTTGGGGAATCTCCAACCCTCCCACCCCCGGTTAGTCTCAATACTCCCCCGCCCCCGCCCCGCCTCACGCTGCCTGCACATTGGCCTTTCTGTCCCCTCCTCTCCCCACATCCCCCTCCCCCTCCCCCTTCGACCTCTCTCGTCTCTCTCCTTCGACCTATCTCTCTCCTGTATCTCTCTCTCTCTCCGCCTCTATGCCCATTCCCTCTCTCTCTGTCTCTCTATATCTCTGCTTCCCTAAATGTTGCCACAGGGAGAGAGAGTGGGGGGTGAGTGAGAGGAGAGGGACCAGGTACTCCCACAGACAGACAGACACACAGACAGACAGGGACAGACAGAGACAGGGAGAGAGAGTGACAGACAGTGACAGAGACACAGACAGAGGACAGACAGACCCTCAGGGACGGGAGGAGAGAGACAGAGGGAGGGACAGACAGAGAGAGGAGAGACAGAGAGACCAGAAGAGAGACAGACAGACAGAGGAGGAGGGGAGACAGGGAGAGAGACAGGGGAGAGAGATCCAGAGAGAAGAGACAGACAGGGACAGAGAGGAGGAGAGAGACAGGAGAAAAGGAGAGAGACAGGGAGGGAGAGGAGAAGACAGAGAGCGAGGAGGACAGAGAGAGAGGGACAGAGAGGAGAGAGAGGAGAGGGAGGAGGGAGAGACGCTGGGAGGGGAGGGGGGGGGGAGAGAAGGAGAGAGAGAGGACAGGAGGGAGAGTGGACAAACACAGGGAGAGAGAGAGGGACAGGAGGGAGAGACCAAGAGGAGGAGAGGGGAGAGAGAGACCGGGGAGGAGAGACGAGAGAGAGGGGGCGGGAGACCGGAGACCGCAGGAGAGAGAGAGACGAGGGGAGAGGGTAGGAGAGACGGGCGGACAGAGAGCGACGAGCAGAGGGAGAGCTGGGAGGCCTGGCGGAGAGGATCCCGGAGGACAGGCAGAGGGGAGAGGGAGGTAGGGAGAGGGGGAGAGGGGGAGGGGAGGCCGGGACAGGGACATGCTGGGAAGGGGACAGAGGGACCGGGCGGGAGAGCGACACAGAGGGTGCTCCTGCCGGTGACACTTGCCGACACAGACGGGAAGGGGAGTGGGAGGGGACCGAGGCGACACACCACTGAAGCCCAGGGAGGGGAGGGGGAGAGACGAGTGTATGGAGGGGAGGGGAGGGGACACACACTGTATCCCCAGAGGGGACACGGTACGATGGAGGGGACACACACTTCACACCCTGGGAGTGTAAGACACTGTATCCCCAGGGAGGGGGGGGTAACACACAGGGGAGGGGGAGTAACACGCGTGTAGGGGTGTAGGGACTGTAGGGGGAGGGTGTACACGGACTGTATCCCAGTGTGAGCAAACACTGTATCCCAGTGAAACACACAGCGAGTGTAACACGCACTGTATGGAAACACCGCAGTGTAGGACAGACTGGGAGAATGGAGGCAGAGGGTGATGGGTAACACGGGACCGCTTGCCCTATCCCCAGTGCCGACACACACTGAGCGGAGGCTGCAGACTCACCGGTGTACCCGGCTGACCGCAACACAGACATTATCCCCAAAACGCGCTGTACCCCCGTGTAACACACGGGCTGGGCCGGGCGGCAGTAAGAAGCGAGGGTATCCCAGTGAGCAGCTCTGTGCCCCCGGGGAACTCTCTGTGCCGCAGTGACACTTGCCCTGAAATGCGGCTAAACCACGGTAGCCAGTGCACACGATAACACACAATGCCCCAGTGTAACACGACTGTATCACCAGTGTAACACACACTGTGCAGTGTAACACGCTGTATCCCCAGTGTAACACACACTGTACCCCCAGTGTAACACACGCTGTATCCCCAGTGCGACACACACTGTACCCCCAGTGTAACACGCACTGTATCCCCAGTGTAACACGCACTGTATCCCCAGTGTAACACACACTGTATCCCCAGTGTAACACACACTGTACCCCTAGTGTAACACACAGTGTATCCCCAGTGTAACACACACTGTATCCCCAGTGTAACACGCACTGTATCCCCAGTGTAACACACACTGTACCCCCAGTGTAACACACACTGTATCCCCAGTGTAACACACACTGTATCCCCAGTGTAACACACACTGTATCCCCAGTGTAACACACACTGTACCCCCAGTGTAACACACACTGTATCCCCCGTGTAACACACCCCACACACCACACGCCCCTGTATCCCAGTGTTGTAACGCACACTGTGTTCTCCCCAGTGTGACCACACTCCCCCAGTGTAACACACCAGTCTCTCACAACACACACTGTACCCCCAGTGTAACACACACTGTACCCCCAGTGTAACACACGCTGTATCCCCAGTGCGACACACACTGTACCCCCAGTGTAACACGCACTGTACCCCAGTGTAACACACACTGTACCCCCAGTGTAACACACTGTACCCCCAGTGTAACACACACTGTACCCCCAGTGTAACACACACTGTATCCCCAGTGTAACACACACTGTATCCCCAGTGTAACACACACTGTATCCAGTGTAACACACACTGTATCCCAGTGTAACACGCTGTATGTATCCCAGTGTAACACACACTGTATCCCCAGTGTAACACACACTGTATCCCCAGTGTAACACACACTGTATCCCCAGTGTAACACACACTGTATCCCCAGTGTAACACACACACCCACTGTATCCCCAGTGTAACACGCACTGTATCCCCAGTGTAACACACACTGTATTCCAGTGCAACACACACTGTATCCCCAGTGCAACACACACTGTATCCCCAGTGCAACACACACTGTATCCCCCAGTGTAACACACACACACACTGTATCCCCAGTGTAACACGCACTGTATCCCCAGTGTAACACACACTGTATTCCAGTGCAACACACACTGTACCCCCCAGTGCAACACACACTGTACCCCCAGTGTAACACACAGTGTATTCCAGTGTAACACTGTATCCCCAGTGTAACACACCATCCTGGCCACACACTCATTTCACCACTGCCATCTGGAAGAAGATACAGGAGCCTGAAAACTGTAACATCCAGGTTCAGGAACAGCTTCTTCCCTACAGCCTTCAGGCTATTAAGCACAACAACCTCGTATAATCTTTGAACTACAATAGATTATTATTATTACTGCAGTTTTTTGTGTTTTTTGAGTATGTATACACCCATACATATACGCACATACATACACACACAGATATACATATACTCACACACATATATATATATATATATGGATGTTGGGGGGGTGTCCAGAACCAGGGGTCACATGGTTTAAGAATAAGGGGTAGGCCAGTTAGGACTAAACGTTTTCAGCCAGAAAGACAATAGGTGCAGGAGTAGGCCATTCGGCCCTTCGAGCCAGCACCGCTATTCAATGTGATCATTGCTGATCATCCCCAATCAGTACCCCCGTTCCTGCCTTCTCCCCTTATCCACTGACTCCGCTATTTTTAAGAGCCCAATCCAGCTCCTTCTTGAAAGCATCCAGGGAACCGGCCTCCACCGCCCTCTGAGGCAGAGAATTCCACATGCTCACTACTCTCCGTGAGAAAAAGTGTTTCCTCGTCTCCCTTCTAAATGGTTTACCCCTTATTCTTAAACTGTGTGGCCCCTGGTTCTGGACTCCCCCAACATCGGGAACATGTTTCCTGCCCCTAGCGTGTCCAAACCCTTAACAATCTTATATGTTTCAATGAGATTCCCTCTCATCCTTCTAAACTCCAGAGTGTACAAGCCCACAGCCGCTCCATTCTCTCAGCATATGACAGTCCCGCCATCCCGGGAATTAACCTGGTGAACCTATGCTGCACTCCCTCAATAGCAAGAATGTCCTTCCTCAAATTAGTGGACCAGAACTGCACACAATACTCCAGGTGTGGTCTCACTAGGGCTCTGTACAACTGCAGAAGGACCTCTTTGCTCCTATATTTGATTCCTCTTGTTATGAAGGCCAACAGGCCAAAACTACACACAACACTCCAGGTGTGGTCTCACTAGGGCTCTGTACAACTCCAGAAGGACCTCTTTGCTCCTATATTCGATTCCTCGTGTTATAAAGGCCAACTTCACTGGCTGCTGTACCTGCATGCTTACTTTCATAGGCTGATGTACAAGGATCAACAGATCCATGTTATTGTGAGTCTGTGGAATTCTAGGCCACAGAAGGCAGTGTAGACCAATTTACTGGGTGTTTTCAAGTGTTTTAGTTCTTTGGGCTAAAGGAATCAAGGGGTATGGAGAGAAGGCAGGTACAGGATACCGAGTTGGATGATCAGCCATGATCACATTGAATGGCGGTGCAGGCTCGAAGGGCCGAATGGCCTCCTCCTGCACCTATTTCTCTATGTTTCTGGGTTTCTATGTAAATACTGACCCCACTGTCACCAGTCTCGCCACGGGAACAACTGGGCCTCTCCGCACTGGACCACAGGACCTCAGGACCACAGGACCACAGGAGCCGAGAGATTCCCCATTCCAGCCACAACCCGGATATCAGCTGGTCATTCGCGCTGGCGTTTGCATTTATCGTGCAAAGATCAGCTAGCTACTGGTTCTGTGTCACTGTGATCTTACAGCAGGAAACGGACAGGATGTTCCACCCAACCCTGACAGCTATCGCCACATCTCACATAAACATACGGCATGTTCCCTGCCTGCCCTGTCACTGGCCTCCCTGCACTGACTCAAACACATTCTCACCACACCTACTCCTGCACTTATTATCTATGTTGGCTCTCCCCTCGTTTCTCACTCCCTCTCTCCCCCTTGCTCTCCTCTCTCTCTTTCTCTCTCTCTCTCTCACACACCCCCTGCCCCCCTCTCTCTCTGTCTTTCTCTGTCTCCCTCTCCCTCGTTTCTCACACTACCCCCTCTCTCTCTCTCTCTCTCTCTCTCTCTCTCCCCTCTCTCTCTCTCTCTCTCTCTCTCTCTCTCTCTCATCTCTCTCTCTCTCTCTCTCGTTTCTCACACTCCGCCCTCTCTGTCTCTCTCCCCCTTGCTCTCTAATTCTGTCTGTCTCTCCTCCCCTCGTTTTTCACTCTCTCTCTCCTCTCCCCCCCCCCTTTTTCTACCTACCTACCTACCTACCTATCTATCACATCTATGCTCCGCTATCTATCCCTATCTATCTCACTCTGTCTCTCTCTCTCTGTCTCTCATTGCTCCCCCTCTATCTATCTATCTATCTATCTATCTATCTATCTATCTATCTATCTATCACACCCCTGCTCTCACCCTCTCTCTCTCTCTCTCTCTCTCTCTCTCTCTCTCTCTCTCTCTCTCTCTCTCTCTCTCTCTCTCACCCTCTCTCCCTCTCTCGCTACCCTCCTCTCCCTCCCACTCTCTCCTTTCCCGTTCCTCTCCCTCCTCTCTCTTCCCTCTCACACCCCCTCTATCTCTCCCTCTCTGCCTCTTTCTGTCCATCTCCCCCAGCCAGTCCAGGTTCCTTTCCATCCCACCAGTTTGCTTGGCCATAGAGGCTGTGGATCTGGTGACAGGCTGATAATCCAGCAGTGGCCAGTATTAGACGCACTAACCTGCCTCCTGCAACTTCTCCCAGTCTCACTGGTCAGCTCCGCTCCACAGACTGCGCCGTTGACCGCTCACGGTGTCGTGGCGACGGCCGATTAGCCAAAGTTCTCATTAATAGCTTCTCTTAATAGCCAACACTGACGTACAGAAAGATCCCAGCGCCCTGCAAGTTGCAAGACAAGTAGCCAGGGTGTATAGAAATCGGGCGGTTCGCTTGCATCCGTGGGCCGAGGCAATCACATTGCAGCTTCACCTACCGTTAGTCAGGCCCACACTGTGTTGTGTTCGCCTCGACACAGGAAGGATGTGCGTGGGGGCTTTTGCGACTTAGGAAGGGCGTCAAAGGTTACGGGGAGGAAGTGGGAGAATGAGCTTGTGGGGGAGAGAGATAGATTAGCCCTGATCAAATGGCGGAGTAGACTTCTTGGCCAAAAGGCCTAGTTCAGCTCCACTGACATGACCCATGCAGAGAGTGCGTGGAGGTTCCGTTTTGTTGGTTTAAGAAACAAAGAAAATAGGTGCAGGAGTAGAGGCCATTCGGCCCTTCGAGCCAGCACCGCCATTCACTGTGATCACGGCTGATCATCCCCAATCAGTACCCCGTTCCTGCCTTCTCCCCATATTCCTTCATTCCATTAGCTAAAAGAGCTACATCTAACGTGATACACTGGAGTTTAGAACGATGAGAGGATATCTCATTGAAACATATATGAGGTTGTTAAGGGTTTGGACACGCTAGAGGCAGGAAACATGTTCCTGATGTTGGGGGAGTCCAGAACCAGGGGCCACACAGTTTAAGAATAAGGGGTAAGCCATTTAGAACGGAGACGAGGAAAACCTTTTTCACCCAGAGAGTGGTGAGTGTGGAATTCTCTGGCATTGCGTCAACTGGCATGTTTATCTGTGGAATTCTCTGCCTCAGAGGGCGGTGGAGGCCGGTTCTCTGGATGCTTTCGAGAGAGAGCTAGATAGGGCTCTTAAAAATAGTGGAGTCAGGGGATATGGGGAGAAGGCAGGAACGGGGTACTGATTGGGGATGATCAGCCATGATCACATTGATTGGAGGTGCTGGCTCAAAGGGCCGAATGGCCTACTCCTGCACCTGTTGTCTATGTAGTATCTATGTAACTCTCTCTTGAAACCATCGGGCGAATTGGCCTCCACTGCCTTCTACACTACTACAAGCTTTCCTGAAATAACTCAAAAACTCTGACAGCAATTGGAAAGACTTGACCAGTATGTGGTGGCCATTTGGAAACCCGCTCCTCCTGAAGGACAGCAGTTGTTATGATTACTCCCCAATCATTGTCATTGTCTTTTGTCTATTGTCTATAGGTAGACAGGAATGCTGGAGAAACTCAGCGGGACAGGCAGCATCTATGGAGCGAAGGAATAGGCGACGTTTCGGGTCGAGACCCTTCTTCAGACTGATGTATATTGTCCATTGTCAGTTTAGTGTACTTGCTCCAGTATCTTTTGGTTTTCACTGCTGAGTTCCTCCAGCACTTTGTGGGTTTTTTGCTAACTGGCATCTGCAGTTCTTTTTTTTTTCACTCTCTCTCTCCACTGCAACTAGGACTGTCTGAATGACTGTGTCTTTAGTTGCACCATGGACTTTGTAATGTTACCTAGAGATTGGTTATTCATTTATTGTGTGTTGTCCGCGCATCATTGCGTCAACTGACATGTTTATCTGTGGAATTCACTGCCTCTGAGGGCGGTGGAGGCCGGTTCTCTGGATGCTTTCAAGAGAGAGCTAGATAGGGCTCTTAAAGATAGTGGAGTCAGGGGATATGGGGAGAAGGCAGGAACGGGGAACTGATTGGGGATGATCAGCCATAATCACATTGAATGGCCAAAGGGCCTACTCCTGCGCCTATTGTCTATTGTTAAGCCGCAGCCCAGTTGATGCTACTAGACTTCACACTTTAGCGAAAGCAAGCGTGGAAACAGGCACATCGAGACCACACCGACCAGCGATCACTCCCGCACACCAACACTATCCTGCACACTAGGGACAATTTACAATTTCACCGAAGCCAAATAACAATAAACAATAGGTGCAGGAGTAGGCCATTCGGCCCTTCGAGCCGGCACCGCCATACAATGTGATCATGGCTGATCGTCCCCAATCAGTACCCCGTTCCCGCCTTCTCCCCATATCCCCTGACTCCGCTATCTTTAAGAGCCATATCTAGCTCTCTCTGGGTGCCATGGTACACCAGTCATTTAAAGTAGGCATGCAGGCGCAGCAGGCAGTGAAGAAAGCGAATGGTATGTTAGCTTTCATAGCAAAAGGATTCGAGTATAGGAGCAGGGAAGTTCTACTTGCAGTTGTACAGGGTCTTGGTGAGACCACACCTGGAGTATTGCGTACAGTTTTGGTCTCCTAATCTGAGGAAGGACATTCTTGCCATAGAGGGAGTGCAGAGACGGTTCACCAGACTGATTCCTGGGATGTCAGGACTTTCTTATGAAGAAAGACTGGATAGACTCGGTTTATACTCGCTAGAATTTAGGAGATTGAGGGGGGATCTTATAGAAACTTGCAAAATTCTTAAGGGGTTGGACAAGCTAGATGCAGGAAGATTGTTCCCGATGTTGGGGAAGTCCAGGACAAGGGGTCACAGCTTAAGGATAAGGGGGAAATCCTTTAAAACCGAGATGAGAAAATCATTTTTTACACAGAGAGTGGTGAATCTGTGGAACTCTCTGCCACAGAAGGTAGTTGAGGCCAGTTCATTGGCTATATTTAAGAGGGAGTTAGATGTGGCCCTTGTTGCTAAATGGATCAGGGGGTATGGAGAGAAGGCAGGTACAGGATACTGAGTTGGATGATCATATTGAATGGCGGTGCAGGCTCGAAGGGCCGAATGGCCTACCCCTGCACTATTTGCTATGTTTCTATGAAAGTATCCAGAGAACCGGCCTCCACCGCCCTCCGAGGCAGAGAATTCCACAGACTCACAACTCTGGGTGAAAAAGTGTTTCCTTGTCTCCGTTCTAAATGGCTTACCCCTTATTCTTAAACTGTGGCCCCTGGTTCTGGACTCCCCCAACATCGGGAACATGTTTCTTGCCTCTAGCGTGTCCAAACCCTTAACGCGGTGGGAGTTTGCAACCTTCACGTGGTCCACTCTGTTTGGACGAATACAATCAACCCGGCGTGCACATTCAAATAAGATCAAATAGAACAAGTTGTCCCACAACTTCAGGCTGTGCCCTTAACAATCTTCAACCTTCAAACCCCCACGCCTTTGAGGATGTGAGAGGAAACCGGAGCACCCGGAGAAAAACCCACGCACTCACGGGGAGAACGTGCAAACTCCGCGCAGACAGCGCCCGTAGTCAGGATCGAACCCGGGTCCCTGGCGCTGTGTGGCAGCGGCACTTACCTGTTGGTTTCCGCTGTGAATGTTGTAACAGGTGGAGGCTGGGTCCCACACAGCTCGCACACCTTATGCAAACAAGTCTATTTCACACGAGTGCAACCGCTCGCTTGCTCACATTCCTGCTGCTGGAATTCGGACTGATAAACGAGTCCGACTGATAAGTCCGTGTCTGTGGGAGGGAGGAGCGGTAGAGGCCGGGGGGAGGGGGGTGACTTGTGACCGGCTGCAGTCCCAGCACAGGTGGTTATCAACTGAAACGCTCTGGTAACGTAGGGGGCTAGGAGCAGCCGGCCATTCATCCCCTCTGCCCCCTGCCAGCCCTTGCTGTTGACCCAGACAATGAGTGACCCGACTGTGATCATCATCTAACCACCCACCCCCGAGTAATCTGCACGTCCTTGTTGCTTTGCCCCGCCCATCTTTTAAATAGAAATAGCTTTTATTCAAATAAACGCAGTCAGATTAGTAACAGAATCAAGACTGGCACTGGCAGATGCAGTATAATGTGGATAAATGTGAGGTTATCCACTTTGGTGGCAAAAACAGGAAAGCAGACTATTATCTGAATGGTGGCCGATTAGGAAATGGGGAGATGCAACGAGACCTGGGTGTCATGGTACATCAGTCATTGAAAGTAGGCATGCAGGTGCAGCAGGCAGTGAAGAAAGCGAATGGTATGTTAGCATTCATAGCAAAAGGATTTGAGTACAGGAGCAGGGAGGTTCTACTGCAGTTGTACAGGGTCTTGGTGAGACCACACCTGGAGTATTGCGTACAGTTTTGGTCTCCTAATCTGAGGAAGGACATTATTGCCATAGAGGGAGTACAGAGAAGGTTCACCAGACTGATTCCTGGAATGTCAGGACTTTCATATGAAGAAAGACTGGATAGACTCGGCTTGTACTCGCTAGAATTTAGAAGATTGAGGGGGGATCTTATAGAAACTTAAGGGGTTGGACAGGCTAGATGCAGGAAGATTGTTCCCGATGTTGGGGAAGTCCAGGACAAGGGGTCACAGTTTAAGGATAAGGGGGAAATCTTTTAGGACCGAGATGAGAAAAACATTTTCCACACAGAGAGTGGTGAATCTGTGGAATTCTCTGCCACAGAGGGTAGTTGAGGCCACACAGTTCATTGGCTATATTTAAGAGGGAGTTAGATGTGGCCCTTGTGGCTAAAGGGATCAGGGGGTATGGAGAGAAGGCAGTTACAGGATACTGAGTTGGATGATCAGCCATGATCATATTGAATGGCGGTGCAGGCTCGAAGGGCCGAATGGCCTCTACTCCTGCACATATTGTCTATGTTTCTATGTTTCTATGTAGTTTACAATCAACAATTAAGCAGTTATCAGATTAAAATATTGTTGTAGGGACGTGACTTTTTTCACAATACACTCCATCTTGGCCAGGCCCAGTAACAAACCGATAGGGAGATCTCACCTCCCCCCCCCCCCCCCCCCCCCCCCCCCCCCCCCTCTCTGTACCAGGGGATTAACGATCAGAAGCGTGGGGCTAAAGTGTAGGAGCAGCCCCTTTCAGAGCATGACCACACTCAGGGATTGGGCACAGTAAATATCATTACGCTGCCCCAACCACACCTCTGCTCTGACATGGAAACTTAGTAAATAGGTGCAGGGGTAGGCCATTCAGCCCTTCAATATGATCATGGTTGATCATCTAAAATCAGTACCCCATTCCTGCTTTTCCCCGCCATATCCCTTGATTGCTTCAGCCCTAAGAACTAAATCCAGCTCTCTCTTGAAAACATCCAGTGAACCGGCCTCCACTGCCTTCTGTGGCAGAGAATTCCACAGATTCACAACTCTCTGGGCGAAAAAGTGTTTCATCATCTCAGTCCTAAATGGCCGACCCCTTATTCTTAAACTGTGTGTGACCCCTGGTTCTGGACTCCCCCAACATGTTTCCTGCATCTAGCCTGTCCAACCCTTCAAGAATGTTACATGTTTGTGTAAGATATCCACTTGCCACTGTGTTATCCAGGCATGCAATGCTGGAGGTTTATTAATTGTCACGAGCAGCAAGACACAGTGAAGATCTTTGTTTTGTGTGCGATCCAATCAATTTTGCCAGAGGGCGGCCAATCTGTGGAATTCAGTCAACAGACGGGCGGTGGAGGCCAAGTCAATGGGTATTCGTAAAGCAGACATTGGCAGGCTCTTGATAAGTAGGCGTGTCAAAAGTTACGGTGAGGTTGAGCACAAGATTCAGAGACATAAAGCTTTAGCCAGGCCACATTTGTTGCATTCTGGTCACCCCATTACAGGAAGGTGTGGAGGCTTCAGAGAGAAAGCGCAAGAGGTTTACCAGAACTATGCCATAGAGGGAGTACAGAGAAGGTTCACCAGACTGATTCCTGGGATGGCAGGACTTTCATATGAAGAAAGACTGGATCGACTCGGCTTGTACTCACTAGAATTTAGAAGATTGAGGGGGGATCTTATAGAAACTTACAAAATTCTTAAGGGGTTGGACAGGCTAGATGCGGGAAGATTGTTCCCGATGTTGGGGAAGTCCAGGACAAGGGGTCACAGGTTAAGGATAAGGGGGAAATCTTTTAGGACCGAGATGAGAAAAAAAAAATCACACAGGGAGTGGTGAATCTGTGGAATTCTCTGCCATAGAAAGTAGTTGAGGCCACAGTTCATTGGCTATATTTAAGAGGGAGTTAGATGTGGCCCTTGTGGCTAAAGGGATCAGGGGGTATGGAGAGAAGGCAGGTACGGGATACTGAGTTGGATGATCAGACATGATCATATTGAATGGCGAATGGTGCAGGCTCGAAGGGTAGAATGGCCTCTACTCCTGCACCTATTGTCTATGTTTCTATGATTCTATAAGAAGGAACTGCAGATGCTAGTTTAAACCGAAGATAGACACAAAAAGCTGGAGTAACTCAGCGGGACAGGCAGCGTCTATGGAGAGAAGGAATGGGTGACGTTTTGGGTCGAGGACCTTCTTCAGACCAGAATGAGGTTGGACTCTTTTATCTGCAATGCCAGACGATGAGGGGAGACAGAATAATACAGCTATGACAGTTGTAAGCAGGGTAAACGTTTACGAAAGAACTGCAGATGCTGGAAATGTCGAAGGTAGACAAAAATGCTGGAGAAACTCAATCTGCAGAAGGGTCTCGACCCGAAACGTCACCTATTCCTTCGCTCCATAGATGCTGCCTAACCCGCTGAGTTTCTCCAGCAGTTATGTCTACCTAAGCAGGGTAAACAGTCGGTATCTTTCCCCTTGGGTGGAAGGACCACAGGGCACATGGCTCAGTTTCAAGGTGAAAGGGGCATACCTGGTCTCGAAGGGTCTCGACCTGAAACTTTGACTTGGCTGCCACACCCGCTGAGTTTCTCCAGCATTTTTGTCTACCTGATTATTCATATGTTTTTTATTCTGAATAACTTTTTTTTACATTGGTCAGTGTGGTGATGGTGGCTGTTGGCACATTTGGCCATCATCAGGCAAGGAACAGAGTAAAAGAGTTCGGACGTAATGTTATAGTTGTTGGTGGTGAATCTGTGGAATTCTTTGCCACAGACCGCTGTGGAGGCCAAGCCAATGGGCATTTTTAAAGCAGATATTGACAGGCATTTGTTTAGTGCGGATTTCAAAGGTTACGGGGAGAAAGCAGGAGAATGGGGTCGAGAGGGAAAGATAGATCAGCCATGATTGAATGGTGGAGTAGGCTCGTTGGCCTTATTCTGATTCTACAACATGAGATTAAGAGTTACATAAAACATTGGTGAGGCCTCAATTGGAATATAGCGTTCAGTTTTGGTCAATAGACAATAAGTGCAGGAGTAGGCCATTCGGCCCTTCGAGCTAGCACCGCCATTCATTGCGATTCATGGCTGATCATCCACAATCTTACTCTCTTTTGAAAGCATCCACCGAATTTGCCTCCACTGCCCTCTGAGGCAGAGAATTCTCACTTTCACAACTCTCTGGGTGAAAAAGCTTTTCCTCATCTCTGTTCTAAATGGCCTACCCCTTGTTCTTAAGCTGTGTGGCCCCTGGTTCTGGACTCCCCCAACATCGGGGACATGTTTCCTGCCTCTAGTGTTATCAATCCCTTAATAATCTTATATGTTTCAATAAGATATCCTCTCATCCCTCACAGTTCCAGAGTGTACAAGCCCAGCTTCTCCATTCTCTCAGCATATAACAGTCTCGCCATTCCGGGAATTAACCTTGTAAACCTACGCAGCACTTCCTAAATAGCAAGAATGTCCTTCCTCAAATTAGGGGACCAAAACTGCACACAATACTCCAGGTGTGGTCTCACTAGGGCCCTGCACAACTGCAGGACTTCTTTGTTCCTATACTCAAGTCCTCTTGTTATGAAGGCCAACATGCCATTCGCTT
The DNA here is from genome assembly GCF_028641065.1 of Leucoraja erinaceus. Lineage (NCBI taxonomy): Eukaryota > Metazoa > Chordata > Chondrichthyes > Rajiformes > Rajidae > Leucoraja > Leucoraja erinaceus. The sequence continues at coordinate 36,081 of NW_026575481.1, forward strand.
TCTTCGCTGCCTGCTGTACCTGCATGCTTACTTTCATAGACTGATGTACAAGGACCCCCAGATCCCATTGTACTTCCCCTTTTCCCAACTTGACACCATTCAGATAATAATCTGCCTTCCTGTTTTTGCCACCAAAGTGGATAACCTCACATTTATCCACATTAAACTTCATCTGCCATACATCTGCCCACTCCCCCAACCTGTCCAAGTCACCCTGCATTCTCATAGCATCCTCCTCACAGTTCACAATGTCATCCAGCTTTGTGTCATCTGCAAATTTGTGTCATCCTGCAATTGAACTGGAAAGGGTGCAGAGAAGATTTACAAGGATGTTGCCAGGACTCGTGTGGCCTGAGCTGTAGCGAGAGATTGGGCAGGCTGGGACTATATTCCTTCGAGTGCAGGAAGCTGAGGGTGATCTTGTCGAGGTGTATTAGATAACAAGGGGAATACATTGGGTGAATGCACAGTCTTTTACTCCCCAGGAATCAAGAAACAGAGGACATACGTTTAGGGTAAAAGGCCGTAGATTTGATAGGAACCAGAGGGACAGTGTATTCACACAGAGGATGGTGCATGGATTGAACCAGCTGCCACAGGAGGCAGTGGAGGCAGGTACCTTAATACCATGTAAAAGTCATTTAGACAGGTACATGATAGGCAAGATTGAGTGGGACACTGGGACAAATGCAGGCAGGTGGGTCTGGTGTAGATGGGGCATGTTGCTCGGTATGGGCAAGGTGGGCTGAAGGGCCTGTTTCCGTGCTGTGTGACTATTTATTTTCAGCCTCTCCTGCCTTGTCGCGGTGAAATATCAGCTGTGACCTGATCTCACTGCCATCAATTCTCCGGCCCTGCAGTCAATTCTATCTCGAGATGCCGATGTCTCAGTTTCCCCAACAGAACCGGCCTGAAACTCTGTGCTCTTGCAGAAGTGGGACATTGTGTAGTGTTGCCTGCCTCCCCCTCCCCCTCCCCCCCCCCCCACCCCACCCCACCCCTTCCTCCACCCCTCTCTCTATCCCTCCCCCTCACCCCTCCTCTCTCTCCCATCCCGCTCCCTCTTCCTCCTTCCCTCCCTCCTTCCCTCTCTCTATCCCTACCCCTTCACCTCCATGTCTCCCCCTCTCTCCCGTGTTCTCTACACCCCCCTGTGTTCTCTACACCCCCCCTGTGTTCTCTACACCCCCCCTGTGCCCTCTACACTACCCCTGTTCTTTACACACACCTGTGCTCTCTACCCCCCCCCGTGTCTCTACACTCCCCCCCCCTGTGCTCTCTACACCCCCCTGTGTTCTCTAAACCCCCCTGTGCTCTCTACACCCCCGTGTTCTCTACACCCCGTGTTCTCTACACCCCCCCTGTGTTCTCTACACACCCCCCCCTGTGTTCTCTACACCCCCGTGTTCTCTACACTCCCCCGGTGTTCTCTACACCCCCCTGTGTTCTCTACACCCCCCTGTGTTCTCTACACCCCCCCTGTGTTCTCTACACCCCCCTGTGTTCTCTACACACCTCTATCCCCGTGTTCTCTACACCCCCCCTGTGTGCTCTACACCCCCCCTGTGTTCTCTACACCCCCCCCTGTGTTCTCTACACCCCCCTGTGCTCTCTACATCCCCTGTGTTCTCTACACCCCCCCCCTGTGCTCTCTACATCCCCTGTGCTCTCTACACTACCCCTGTGCTCTCTACACCCCCCTGTGCTCTCTACACTCCCCCTGTGTTCTCTACACCCCCCTGTGCTCTCTACACTCCCCCTGTGCTCTCTACACCCCCCCTGTGTTCTCTACACCCCCCCTGTGTTCTCTACACCCCCCTACTGTGCTCTCTACACCCCCCCCCTGTGTTCTCTACACCCCCCCTGTGTTCTCTACACCCCCCCTACTGTGCTCTCTACACCCCCCCCTGTGTTCTCTACACCCCCCTGTGTTCTCTACACCCCCCTGTGTTCTCTACACCCCCCGACTGTGCTCTCTACACACCCCCCCCCTGTGTTCTCTACACCCCCCTGTGTTCTCTACACACCCCGTGTTCTCTACACCCCCCCTGTGCTCTCTACACCCCCCCCTGTGTTCTCTACACCCCCCCTGTGTTCTCTACACACCCCGTGTTCTCTACACCCCCCCTGTGCTCTCTACACTACCCCTGTGTTCTCTACACCCCCCCTGTGTTCTCTACACACCCCCGTGTTCTCTACACCCCCCCTGTGCTCTCTACACCCCCCCTGTGCTCTCTACACCCCCCTGTGTTCTCTACACCCCCCTGTGTTCTCTACACACCCCGTGTTCTCAACACCCCCCCCTGTGCTCTCTACACACCCCCCCTGTGCTCTCTACACACCCCCCTGTGTTCTCTACACCCCCCTGTGTTCTCTACACCCCCCCTGTGTTCTCTACACCCCCCTGTGTTCTCTACACCCCCCCCTGTGTTCTCTACACCCCCCCTGTGTTCTCTACACTCCCCCCTGTGTTCTCTACACCCCCCCTGTGTTCTCTACACCCCCCTGTGTTCTCTACACCCCCCTGTGTTCTCTACATCCCCCTGTGTTCTCTACACCCCCCCTGTGTTCTCTACACTCCCCCTGTGTTCTCTACACCCCCCTGTGTTCTCTACACCCCCCCCTGTGTTCTCTACACCCCCTGTGTTCTCTACACCCCCCCTGTGTTCTCTACACCCCCCTGTGTTCTCTACACCCCCCTGTGTTCTCTACACCCCCTGTGTTCTCTACACCCCCTGTGTTCTCTACACCCCCCTGTGTTCTCTACACTCCCCCTGTGTTCTCTACACACACCCCCCTGTGTTCTCTACACCCCCCTGTGTTCTCTACACCCCCTGTGTTCTCTACACCCCCCCTGTGTTCTCTACACCCCCTGTGTTCTCTACACACCCCCCCTGTGTTCTCTACACCCCCTGTGTTCTCTACACCCCCTGTGTTCTCTACACCCCCCCTGTGTTCTCTACACCCCCCCTGTGTTCTCTACACCCCCCCTGTGTTCTCTACACCCCCCCTGTGTTCTCTACACTCCCCCCTGTGTTCTCTACACCCCCCCTGTGTTCTCTACACCCCCCCTGTGTTCTCTACACTCCCCCTGTGCTCTCTACTCCCCCCTGTGCTCTCTACTCCCCCCTGTGTTCTCTACACTCCCCCCTGTGTTCTCTCTACACCCCCCCTGTGTTCTCTACACCCCCCCTGTGTTCTCTACACCCCCCGTGTTCTCTACACCCCCCCCTGTGTTCTCTACACCCCCCTGTGTTCTCTACACCCCCCCCCTGTGTTCTCTACTCCCCCCTGTGTTCTCTACACGCCCCCCTGTGTTCTCTACACCCCCCCTGTGCTCTCTACACCCCCTGTGTTCTCTACACCCCCCCTGTGTTCTCTACACCCCCCTGTGTTCTCTACACCCCCCTGTGTTCTCTACACCCCCCTGTGTTCTCTACACCCCCCTGTGCTCTCTACACCCCCCTGTGTGTGTTCTCTACTCCCCCTGTGTTCTCTACACCCCCCCCCTGTGTTCTCTACACCCCCGTGTTCTCTACACCCCCCCTGTGTTCTCTACACCCCCCCTGTTTCTCTACACCCCCCTGTGTTCTCTACACCCCCCTGTGTTCTCTACACCCCCCTGTGTTCTCTACACCCCCCCCTGTGTTCTCTACACACCCCCCTGTGTTCTCTACACCCCCCCCTGTGTTCTCCACACCCCCCTGTGTTCTCTACACCCCCCTGTGTTCTCTACACCCCCCCTGTGTTCTCTACACCCCCCCCTGTGTTCTCTACACCCCCCCCCTGTGTTCTCTACACCCCCCTGTGTTCTCTACACCCCCCTGTGTTCTCTACACCCCCCTGTGTTCTCCACACCCCCCTGTGTTCTCTACACCCCCCCTGTGTTCTCTACACCCCCCCCCTGTGTTCTCTACACCCCCCCCTGTGTTCTCTACACCCCCCCTGTGTTCTCCACACCCCCTGTGTTTCTCTACACCCCCCCTGTGTTCTCTACACCCCCCTGTGTTCTCTACACCCCCCCTGTGTTCTCCTACACACCCCCCTGTTCTCTCTACACCCCCCTGTGTTCTCTACACCCCCCTGTGTTCTCTACACCCCCCCTGTGTTCTCCACACCCCCCTGTGTTCTCTACACCCCCCCTGTGTTCTCTACACCCCCCTGTGTTCTCCACACCCCCCTGTGTTCTCTACACCCCCCTGTGTTCTCTACACCCCTCTATCCCCGTGTTCTCTACACCCCCCCCCCCTGTGTTCTCTACACCCCCCCTGTGTTCTCTACACCCCCCCTGTGTTCTCTACACACCCCCCTGTGTTCTCTACACCCCCCCTGTGTTCTCTACAACCCCCCCTGTGTTCTCTACACCCCCCCTGTGTTCTCCACACCCCCCTGTGTTCTCTACACCCCCCTGTGTTCTCTACACCCCCCCTGTGTTCTCTACACACCCCCCTGTGTTCTCTACACCCCCCCTGTGTTCTCTACACCCCTCTATCCCCCTGTGTTCTCTACACCCCCCTGTGTTCTCTACACCCCCCCTGTGTTCTCTACACCCCCCCCGGTGTTCTCCACACCCCCCTGTGTTCTCTACACCCCCCCTGTGTTCTCTACACCCCCCCCTGTGTTCTCTACACCCCCCCTGTGTTCTCCACACCCCCCCTGTGTTCTCTACACCCCCCCTGTGTTCTCTACACACCCCCCTGTGTTCTCTACACCCCCCCTGTGTTCTCTACACCCCCCCTGTGTTCTCTACACCCCCCCTGTGTTCTCTACACCCCCCTGTGTTTCTCTACACCCCCCTGTGTTCTGTGTTCTCTACACCCCCCTGTGTTCTCTACACCCCCCCCTGTGTTCTCCACACCCCCCCCTGTGTTCTCTACACCCCCCTGTGTTCTCCACACCCCCCCTGTGTGTCTCTCCCACACCCCCCTGTGTTTCTCCACACCCCCCCCTGTGTTCTCCACACCCCCCTGTGTTCTCTACACCCCCTGTGTTCTCTACACTCCCCTGTGTTCTCTACCCCCCCCTGTGCTCTCTACACCCCCCTGTGTTCTCTACACCCCCCTGTGTTCTCTACACCCCCCTGTGTTCTCTACACCCCCCTGTGTTCTCTACACCCCCCTGTGTTCTCTACACCCCCCCCTGTGTTCTCTACACCCCCCTGTGTTCTCTACGCCCCCCTGTGTTCTCTACACCCCCCTGTGCTTCTCTACACCCCCCTGTGTTCTCTACACCCCCCTGTGTTCTCTACACCCCCCCTGTGTTCTCTACACCCCCCTGTGTTCTCTACACCCCCCCTGTGTCTCTCTACACCCCCCTGTGCTCTCTACACCCCCCTGTGTTTCTACACCCCACTGTGTTCCACCCCTGTGTTCTCTCTACACCCCCCTGTGTCTCTCTACCCCCCCCTGTGTTCTCTACACCCCCCCTGTGTTCTCTACACCCCCCCCTGTGTTCTCTACACACCCCCTGTGTTCTCTACACCCCCCTGTGTTCTCTACACCCCCCTGTGTTCTCTACACCCCCTGTGTTCTCTACACCCCCCTGTGTTCTCTACACCCCCCCTGTGTTCTCTACACCCCCCTGTGTTCTCTACACCCCCCTGTGTTCTCTACACCCCCCCTGTGTTCTCTACACCCCCCTGTATTCTCTACACCCCCCCCCTGTGTTCTCTACACCCCCCCTGTGTTCTCTACACCCCCTGTGTTCTCTACACCCCCCTGTATTCTCTACACCCCCCCTGTGTTCTCTACACCCCCCTGTGTTCTCTCTACACCCCCCCTGTATTCTCTACACCCCCCCTGTATTCTCTACACCCCCCCTGGTTCCTACCCCCCCTGTGTTCTCTACACCCCCCCTGTGTTCTCTACACCCCCCCTGTATTCTCTACACCCCCCTGTATTCTCTACACCCCCCTGTATTCTCTACACCCCCCCTGTGTTCTCTCTACACCCCCCTGTGTTCTCTACACCCCCCCTGTGTTCTCTACACCCCCCTGTATTCTCTACACCCCCCTGTGTTCTCTACACCCCCCCTGTATTCTCTACACCCCCCCCGTGTTCTCTACCCCCCCTGTGTTCTCTACACCCCCCTGTATTCTCTACACTCCCCCTGTGTTTCTCTACACCCCCCCTGTGTTCTCTACACCCCCCTGTGTTCTCTACACCCCCCTGTGTTCTCTACACCCCCCCTGTGTTCTCTACACCCCCCTGTGTTCTCTACACCCCCCCTGTGTTCTCTACACCCCCCTGTGTTCTCTACACCCCCCCTGTGTTCTCTACACCCCCCTGTGTTCTCTACACCCCCCCTGTGTTCTCTACACACCCCCCTGTGTTCTCTACACCCCCCTGTGTTCTCTACACCCCCCTGTGTTCTCTACCCCCCCCTGTGTTCTCTACACCCCCCCTGTGTTCTCTACACCCCCCTGTGTTCTCTACACCCCCCCTGCGTTCTCTACTCCCCCCCAGTGTTCTCTACACCCCCCCCGGACTGTTCTCTACACCCCCCTGTGTTCTCTACACCCCGCTGTGTTCTCTACGCACCCCCCCGTGGAAGCGGAGAACCCCCCCCCAGCTGTGTGTCTCTGACACCCCCGGTGTTCTCTACACCCCCCTGTGTCACAGCTCTACCACAGGGGGGTGACCCACCGCGGAGTCCCTGTGTCTCTCTACACCCACCCTGTGTTCTCTACACCCCCCTGTGCGTGGTATAGAGAACCCAAACCTCTACCGGGCCTGTGCTCTCTAGACACAGGGGGGGGGTAGAGCACCCCCCCTGGTTCTAGACAACCACCCAGGGGTCTCTACAACCCCCTGTGTTCTCTGTAGAGAACCCCCTGTGTTCACAGGGGGGTGACACCCCCCCTGTGGTCTCTACACCCCCCTGTGTAGAGAAAACTCTACAACCCCCTGTGTTCTCTACACAGGGGGGGTGTAGAGACACAGGGGGGGTGTAGAGAACACAGGGGGGTTGTAGAGACCACAGGGGGGTGTAGAGAACACTACAGAACCCCTGTAGGAGAACACCTGGGTGTCTCGAACACCCCCCTGTAGAGAACACTCTACAGAACACCCCACTGTGTTCTCTACAGAACCAGGGGGTGTGTTCTCTAGAACCCCCGTGTGTAGAGACACCCCCCTGGGGGGTGTGTAGAGAACACCCCCCTGTAGAGAACACAGGGGGGTGTAGAGAACACAGGGGGTGTAAGAGAACTCTAGACCACACAGGGGGGGTGTAGAGAACACCCAGGGGGGTGTAGAGACACAGGAACCCTGGGTGTCTAGAGAACACAGGGGGGTTCTAGAGACCCACCCCTGGGGGTGGGTGTAGACCCACCCCTGTGGGGTGTAGAGAACACCTGGGGGTGTAGAGAACACAGGGGGGGTGTAGAGAACCCAGGGGGGGTGTAGAGAACACAGGGGGTTGTAGAGAACACAGGGGGGGTGTAGTAGAGACACAGGGGGGTGTCTAGAACACCCCTGTGTGTAGAGAACACGGGGGTTTGGGTAGACCAGGGGGGGTGTTCTGTAGAGAACACAGGGGGGGGGTGTAGAGAACACAGTGGGGGGTGTAGAGAACACCCCCCTGTGTAGAGAACACAGGGGGGGGGGGGTTGTAGAGAACACAGGGGGGGTGTAGAGAACACGGGGGGGGGTGTAGAGAACACAGGGGGGTGTTATAGAGAAACACAGGGGGGGGGGGGGGTAGAGAACACAGGGGGGTGTAGAGAACACAGGGGGGGGGTGTAGAGAACACAGGGGGTGTAGAGAACACAGGGGGGATGTAGAGAACACAGGGGGGTGTGTAGAGAACACAGGGGGTGTAGGGGGGGGTGTAGAGAACACAGGGGGGGGTGTAGAGAACACAGGGGGGGGGTAGAGAACACAGGGGTGGGGTGTAGAGAACACAGCGGGGGGGGGTAGAGAACACAGAGAACACAGGGGAGGGGGTGTAGAGAACACAGGGGGGTGGTAGAGAACACAGGGGGGGGGACACTGTAGAGAACACAGGGGGGTGTAGAGAACACAGGGGGGTGGTAGAGAACACAGGGGGGGTGTAGAGAACACAGGGGGGGTGTAGAGAACACAGGGGGGGGGGTGTAGAGAACACAGGGGGGGTGTAGAGAACACAGGGGGGTGTAGAGAACACAGGGGGGGTGTAGAGAACACAGGGGGGGAGTGTAGAGAACACAGGGGGGGTGTAGAGAACACAGGGGGGGTGTAGAGAACACAGGGGGGGTGTAGAGAACACAGGGGGGGTGTAGAGAACACAGGGGGGGTGTAGAGAACACAGGGGGGGGGTAGAGAACACAGGGGGGGTGTAGAGAACACAGGGGGGGGGTGTAGAGAAACACAGGGGGTGGTAGAGAACACAGGGGGTGTGTGTAGAGAACACAGGGGGGGTGTAGAGAACACAGGGGGGTGTAGGGGGGTGTAGAGAAACACAGGGGGGTGTAGAGAACACAGGGGGGTGTAGAGAACACAGGGGGGGTGTAGAGAACACAGGGGGGGGTGTATAGAGAAACACAGGGGGGTGTAGAGAAACACAGGGGGGGTGTAGAGAACACAGGGGGGTGTAGAGAACACAGGGGGGGTGTAGAGAACACAGGGGGGGTGTAGAGAACACAGGGGGGTGTAGAGAACACAGGGGGGTGTAGAGAACACAGGGGGGTGTAGAGAACACAGGGGGGTGTAGAGAACACAGGGGGGGTAGTAGAGAACACAGGGGGGTGTAGAGAACACAGGGGGGGGTGTAGAGAACACAGGGGGGGTGTAGAGAACACAGAGAACACAGGGGGTGTAGAGAACACAGGGGGGGTGTAGGTAGAGAACACAGGGGGGTTTGTAGAGAACACAGGGGGGTGTAGAGAACAACAGGGGGGTGTAGAGAACACAGGGGGGGTGTAGAGAACACAGGGGGGTCGTGTACAGAGTGTAGAGAACACAGGGGGGGTGTAGAGAACACAGGGGGGGGTAGAGAACACAGGGGGGGTAGAGAACACAGGGGGGGTGTAGAGAACACAGGGGGTGTAGAGAACACAGGGGGGGTGTAGAGAACACAGGGGGGGTGTAGAGAACACAGGGGGGGTAGAGAACACAGGGGGGTGTAGAGAACACAGGGGGGGAACACAGCGGGGTAGAGAACACAGGGGGTGTAGAGAACACAGGGGGGGTGTAGAGAACACAGGGGGGGTGTAGAGAACACAGGGGGGTGTAGAGAACACAGGGGGTGTAGAGAACACGGGGGGGTGTAGAGAAACACAGGGGGTGTAGAGAACACAGGGGGGGTGTGTAGAGAACACAGGGGGGTTGTAGAGAACACAGGGGGGTGTAGAGAACACAGGGAGGGTGTAGAGAACACAGGGGGGGGGGTGTAGAGAACACAGGTGTAGAGAACACAGGGGGGGTGTAGAGAACACAGGGGGGTGTAGAGAACACAGGGGGTGTAGAGAACACAGGGGGTGTAGAGAACACAGGGGGGTGTAGAGAACACAGGGGGGTGTAGAGAACACAGGGGGGTGTGTAGAGAACACAGGGGGGGTGTAGAGAACAGAGAGAACACAGGGGGGTGTAGAGAACACAGGGGGGGTGTAGAGAACACAGGGGGGTGTAGAGAACACAGGGGGGGTGTAGAGAACACAGGGGGGGGTGTAGAGAACACAGAGAACACAGGGGGTGTAGAGAACACAGGGGGGTGTAGAGAACACAGGGGGGGTGTAGAGAACACAGGGGGGTGTAGAGAACACAGGGGGTGTAGAGAACACAGAGAACACAGGGGGGGGGTGTAGAGAACACAGGGGGGTGTAGAGAACACAGGGGGGTGTAGAGAACACAGGGGGGGTGTAGAGAACACAGGGGTGTAGAGAACACAGGGGGGTGTAGAGAACACAGGGGGGTGTAGAGAACACAGGGGGTGTAGAGAACACAGGGGGTGTAGAGAACACAGGGGGGGTGTAGAGAACAC
>NW_026575482.1:0-30000 GCF_028641065.1 Leucoraja erinaceus
CCAAGATCACATCCCAGTTTGCTGAACAGCACAATATTCTCATTGAGAAAGAGCAGCGCGCACTGGGAGATATCCGAGAGGAAGAGAAGAGGATTCTAAATTCAATGGAGAAAAATCTTGGAGAGATTCAAGAGAATTTAAAATATACTCAGGAGAAAACTCTTAAACTTGCAGCAACAGATGAATCAAAAAGACAGTGTGGTGTTTCTGAAGGTGAGGGGTTACACCACAGTTTGGTAAAGTGCACTCACAAAATTGTGGATGACATTTCAGAAATATATCTTGCAATTATCAGTAATTCAGAACTATGTAAATGGTTAATCTGTTTTAACAGTTGTGCCCAAACTAATTGCCCCCCCCGTATAATCTATGGGATCTCAAGACGGCCTTGCTTGAATGTAGGGAGGTGTTTGCATTCCATAGCGTTTACAGCAATAACAGGTGATCCTATGTCTGATCCCAAGGACCACGGAATGGTCAGTGAATATCTGGGAATCTCCAAGCAAGAGACTGTGAGAGGTTTAACATGTTAGACGTATTTATACCAGAGGAGGATACATTTTGGACAATTTGAGGATTGTAATCGAAGGGAATGGGGCAAAGAGGAGGAATTCAGTCCTGGGCTAGATCAGCCATTACCACATTGTGGCGATTAATCTTGTGATCAAGAACGTGGCGCGCACATCAGATTGATCATCTATATCCGGTTCCCATCAGCAGTGGGTGGTCACCTTGAGGGTATTTGCTCTGTTTGTTTTGTCCACCTTGTTTCACCATAGAATGACATCCCATTCTCCATCATAGACAGGCCATTCGATTTGAGATGTTATTTCATCCCCACCCATTTAATTCCATCGATAATATTAAATTCTGTCTCATCATTCCTGACATCTTCTCCAGATGAAATCCCATGACCATCCCAGTCTTTTCATTAAGTTCCATCTTCTCGGTTATGGCGTCATTCTCAAGAACATTCCTTATGCTTTCCCCCATCGTTCTACATCTGGGCGGCAATAATCGCTATCTGTCTGCATGCCAGTGGAGATAAGAGTTGGGAAATGGGAATTATCAGAGGGTTGTAGAAATGTGGTGAAATTCCCGATGTCGGGATGAGGACGGTTCATCTCAATCAATTGAGATTTGTGTTTTATTTATTTTAGGAGGAAGCTGGTCGCAAGCAAAGGTAGGACATTGTCCTGATGGAAATAATGTAAGCTTTTGTGCAACAACTGAAAACATTTCTAATGCTCAGTTTATAACCGGCTGTTCAATATTTCCAGGGTTCGTGATGAAGCCAAACCAATGTCCGTGGTAGATGAAGAATTGCCGATTGAAAAGTTGCATTGCCCTGTTTCGTTCAACACGACATTCAAAGAAATATCTGATTGCATCAAGCAAGGTATAGCTTATACCTTTTCCATTATTCTTGTTTCTGACATATTTAAACCTTACACCTGACACGTAACACTTTATAATTTCCCAGCCTCGCACAGCCCAGTTTGAAATTCCCCACAAAATCCATAAACACAACTGCCGTGTCCCAATGACATGTTTTCCACGTACATTGACTCCATCCTATCCCCCCTGGTCCAATCCGTACCGACCTATGTCCAAGATACCTCACATGCCTACGTCCCTTTAATGACTTCTGCTTTCAGAGCCCCCACCGCCTCATCTTTACCATGGACGTTCATTCACTCTACACGTCCACCCCCCACCAGGAAGGCATTAAAGTCCACCGTTTCTTCCTCGACCGCAGAACCATCCAATTTCCCTCCACTAACACTACTCCGCCTAGTGGAGCTGGTTCTCACTCTTAATAACTTCTCCTTCGAATCCTCACACTTCCTCCAAGTCCAAGGCCCTATCCCCGAACTCGATCTCCATTACATTGATGACTGCATCGGTGCTACCTCCTGCAGCCATGCAGAACTCATGGACTGCATCAACGTCATCACTAATTTATATCCTGCAATCAAATTTACTTGGAACATCACCGACACCTCCCTCCCCTTTCTTGATCTCACAGTATCCATCACAGGAAATAGACTATCGATAGACATCTATTACAAACCCACTTACTCCCACAACTATCTCGACTACACTTCTCCACACACTGCTTCCTGTAAAAACTCCACTCTCAATTCCTCCGTCCTCACCGCATCTGCCAAGATGAGGTGTTCCATACCAGGATATCCGATATGTCCTCATTCTTTAGGGAACCGGGGTTCCCCTCTCCCATCATAGACGAGGCCCTCACTATGTCTCCTCGGTACCACGCAGCTCCGTATCATGGCGACTTCACTCCACCCCACACCTCTACCTCCTCTTTAACAACCTCAAATTCCCACTCACCTCAATATCCTCTTCTCCGACATGCCGCCATCTCTGAATGGCCCACTTCATTCCTCCATCCCCACCACAATCTCGCAATCCTCGGTCAGGTTTCCAGTTGGCCGTCCGCCTGTCCCTGAGGCCGAGCGGCCTCTCCCCGGTCCCTGGGCCGCGCTGCCCGAGTCTCCCCGGTCCCTGGGCCGCGCTGCCCGAGTCTCCCCCGACCGCCGGAGACTCTCTAATTCTCTGATTCTCCCCCCAGTCTCCGTCACCCTGGATGTGGAAACAGCGGGTCCTGTGCTCGAAGTATCTGCGGATCGGAAGAGGGTGAGATGTACCGGGACCAAGATGAGTCTCCCTGACACCGGGAAGAGGTTTACACACACTCCGTGTTTGCTGGGATTGGAGGGATTCACATCGGGGAGACATTCGTGGGCGGTGGAGGTTGCGGGGAATCGGCGCTGGAGTCTGGGAGTCGCCGCTGAGTCTGTGGAGAGGAAGGGGGAGGTCACACTGACACCTGAGACTGGAGTCTGGAGCATCGGGCGGTGGGATGACAAGTTTGTTGCCCTCACCTCCCCTCCATCCCCTCTCCACGCCGTTCCATCCCCGGGAGGGTGGGAGTTTATTTCAGTTACGTGTCTGGGAGAGTTTACGACGCGGACACCAAATCCCATCTCCACACCCTCACTGGGAATAAATTCACGGGAAAACTTTATCCTTTCTTCGGGACGTGGGATGGAAAACATTGGCTGAGAATGTGCTCCAGTTCCAAAACACAATAGAAAATATGGGCATGTGTAGGCCATTTGGACCTTCGAGTCAGCACTGCCATTCAATGTGATCTTGGTTGATTATCCCCAATCAGTACCCCGTTCCTGACTTCTCAGTTGTAAGTTTCTATAAGATCCCCCCTCAATCGTCTAAATTCTAGCGAGTACAATACAAGTCTATCCAGTCTTTCTTTGTATGAAAGTCCTGCCATCCCAAGAATCAGTCTGGTGAACCTTCTCTGTACTCCCTCTACGGTAAGAATGTCTTTCCTCAGATTAGGAGACCAAACCTGTACGTCATACTCCAGGTGTGGTCTCACTAAGCCCCTGTACAACTGCAGTAGAACCTCCCTGCTCTTATACTCAAATCCTTTTGCCATGAATGCCAACGTACCATTCACTTTTTTCACTGCCTGGTGCACCTGCATGCCTACTTTCAATAGTTGTTGTACCATACCACCCAGGTCTCGTTGCATCTCCCCATTTCCTAATCGGCCACCACTGAGATAATAATCTACCTTCCTTTTCTTGCCACCAAAGTGGATAACCTCACATGCATCTGCCCACTCACACAACCTATGCAAGTCAACCTGCAGCCCCATAACATCCTCCTCGCAGCTCACACTGCCGCCCAGCTTTGTGTCATCCGCAAACTTGGAGATGTTACATTACATTCTCTCGTCAAAAATAATATTGTAAATTACTGGGGTCCCGCACTGAACATTGCGACACCCCCTGATTCAATTGGTGACTGTAAATTATCCCTGCGAAAGTGGGTGGTTGGTGGATAAATGTAAATTAATGGGCAGGTGCAAAGGAATAAGAGGCAGGTATTGTATTGGGGGTAGAGGATTGATGGGTTGTAAGATTACCCTCACAACATTTCAGAAGCATTCAGAGAAGCTATTGAATTACCAAAGCAAATAAAAACTGTACCGGGCAAATGTCACGATCAAAGTCGTGATGAAACACAGTCAGTGACATTATATATTGATCGTCACCTTTCATTTCACAGGAACAGTCACACAGCCTTCAGTCCAAGATCACATCCCAGTTTGCTGAACAGCACAATATTCTCATTGAGAAAGAGCAGCGCGCACTGGGAGATATCCGAGAGGAAGAGAAGAGGATTCTAAATTCAATGGAGAAAAATCTTGGAGAGATTCAAGAGAATTTAAAATATACTCAGGAGAAACTCTTAAACTTGCAGCAACAGATGAATGAAAAAGACAGTGTGGTGTTTCTGAAGGTGAGGGGTACACCACAGTTTGGTAAAGTGCACTCACAAAATTGCGGATGATATTTCAGAAATATATGTTGCAATTATCAGTAATTCAGAACTAGGTAAATGGATAATCTGTTTCAACAGTTGTTGTTCCCAAACTAATTGGCCTCCCGTATAATCTATGGGATCTCAAGACGGCCTTGCTTGAATGTAGGGAGGTGTTTGCATTCCATAGCGTTTACAGCAATAACAGGTGATCCTATGTCTGATCCCAAGGACCACGGAATGGTCAGTGAATATCTGGGAATCTCCAAGCAAGAGACTCTGAGAGGTTTAACATGTTAGACGTATTTATACCAGAGGAGGATACATTTTGGACAATTTGAGGATTCTAATCGAAGGGAATGGGGCAAAGAGGAGGAATTCAGTCCTGGGCTAGATCAGCCATTACCACATTGTGGCGATTAATCTTGTGATCTAGAACGTGGCGCGCACATCAGATTGATCATCTATATCCGGTTCCCATCAGCAGTGGGTGGTCACCTTGAGGGTATTTGCTCTGTTTGTTTTGTCCACCTTGTTTCACCATAGAATGACATCCCATTCTCCATCATAGACAGGCCATTCGATTTGAGATGTTATTTCATCCCCACCCATTTAATTCCATCGATAATATTAAATTCTGTCTCATCATTCCTGACATCTTCTCCAGATGAAATCCCATGACCATCCCAGTCTTTTCATTAAGTTCCATCTTCTCGGTTATGGCGTCATTCTCAAGAACATTCCTTATGCTTTCCCCCATCGTTCTACATCTGGGCGGCAATAATCGCTATCTGTCTGCATGACAGTGGAGATAAGAGTTGGGAAATGGGAATTATCAGAGGGTTGTAGAAATGTGGTGAAATTCCCGATGTCGGGATGAGGACGGTTCATCTCAATCAATTGAGATTTGTGTTTTATTTATTTTAGGAGGAAGCTGGTCGCAAGCAAAGGTAGGACATTGTCCTGATGGAAATAGTGTAAGCTTTTGTGCAACAACTGAAAACATTTCTAATGCTCAGTTTATAACCGGCTGTTCAATATTTCCAGGGTTCGTGATGAAGCCAAACCAATGTCCGTGGTAGATGAAGCCTTGCCGATTGAAAAGTTGCATTGCCCTGTTTCGTTCAACACGACATTCAAAGAAATATCTGATTGCATCAAGCAAGGTATAGCTTATACCTTTTCCATTATTCTTGTTTCTGACATATTTAAACCTTACACCTGACACGTAACACTTTATAATTTCCCAGCCTCGCACAGCCCAGTTTGAAATTCCCCACAAAATCCATAAACACAACTGCCGTGTCCCAATGACATGTTTTCCACGTACATTGACTCCATCCTATCCCCCCTGGTCCAATCCGTACCGACCTATGTCCAAGATACCTCACATGCCTACGTCCCTTTAATGACTTCTGCTTTCAGAGCCCCCACCGCCTCATCTTTACCATGGACGTTCATTCACTCTACACGTCAATCCCCCACCAGGAAGGCATTAAAGTCCACCGTTTCTTCCTCGACCGCAGAACCATCCAATTTCCCTCCACTAACACTACTCCGCCTAGTGGAGCTGGTTCTCACTCTTAATAACTTCTCCTTCGAATCCTCACACTTCCTCCAAGTCCAAGGCCCTATCCCCGAACTCGATCTCCATTACATTGATGACTGCATCGGTGCTACCTCCTGCAGCCATGCAGAACTCATGGACTGCATCAACTTCATCACTAATTTATATCCTGCAATCAAATTTACTTGGAACAACACCGACACCTCCCTCCCCTTTCTTGATCTCACAGTATCCATCACAGGAAATAGACTATCGATAGACATCTATTACAAACCCACTTACTCCCACAACTATCTCGACTACACTTCTCCACACACTGCTTCCTGTAAAAACTCCACTCTCAATTCCTCCGTCCTCACCGCATCTGCCAAGATGAGGTGTTCCATACCAGGATATCCGATATGTCCTCATTCTTTAGGGAACCGGGGTTCCCCTCTCCCATCATAGACGAGGCCCTCACTATGTCTCCTCGGTACCACGCAGCTCCGTATCATGGCGACTTCACTCCACCCCACACCTCTACCTCCTCTTTAACAACCTCAAATTCCCACTCACCTCAATATCCTCTTCTCCGACATGCCGCCATCTCTGAATGGCCCACTTCATTCCTCCATCCCCACCACAATCTCGCAATCCTCGGTCAGGTTTCCAGTTGGCCGTCCGCCTGTCCCTGAGGCCGAGCGGCCTCTCCCCGGTCCCTGGGCCGCGCTGCCCGAGTCTCCCCGGTCCCTGGGCCGCGCTGCCCGAGTCTCCCCCGACCGCCGGAGACTCTCTAATTCTCTGATTCTCCCCCCAGTCTCCGTCACCCTGGATGTGGAAACAGCGGGTCCTGTGCTCGAAGTATCTGCGGATCGGAAGAGGGTGAGATGTACCGGGACCAAGATGAGTCTCCCTGACACCGGGAAGAGGTTTACACACAGTCCGTGTTTGCTGGGATTGGAGGGATTCACATCGGGGAGACATTCGTGGGCGGTGGAGGTTGCGGGGAGTCGGCGCTGGAGTCTGGGAGTCGCCGCTGAGTCCGTGGAGAGGACGGGGGAGGTCACACTGACACCTGAGACTGGAGTCTGGAGTATCGGGCGGTGGGATGACAAGTTTGTTGCCCTCACCTCCCCTCCATCCCCTCTCCACGCCCGTTCCATCCCCGGGAGGGTGGGAGTTTATTTCAGTTACGTGTCTGGGAGAGTTTCATTTTCCGACGCGGACACCAAATCCCATCTCCACACCCTCACTGGGAATAAATTCACGGGAAAACTTTATCCTTTCTTCGGGACGTGGGATGGAAAACATTGGCTGAGAATGTGCTCCAGTTCCAAAACACAATAGAAAATATGGGCATGTGTAGGCCATTTGGACCTTCGAGCCAGCACTGCCATTCAATGTGATCTTGGTTGATTATCCCCAATCAGTACCCCGTTCCTGACTTCTCCCCATATCCCCCGATTAGGCTATTTTTAAGAGCCCTATCTAGCTCTCTCTTGAAAGCTTCCAGAGAACATGCCTCCACCCTTAGGCAGAGCATTCCACAGACTCCCCACTCTCTGTGAGATAAAGCGTTTCCTCGTCTCCGTTCTCAGTGGCTTACTCATTATTCTTAAACTGTGGCCCTTGGTTCTGGACTCCCCCTACATCGGGAACATGTTTAATGCTCTAGCGTGTCCAAGCCCTTAACAATCTTAAATGTCTCAATGAGCTAACCTCTCATCCTTTTAAACTCCAGAGTGTACAAGCCCAGCTGCTCCATTCTCTCAGCATACGACAGTCCCGCCATCCCGGGAATTAACCTTGTAAACCTACGCTGCACTCCCTCAATAGCAAGAATGTCCTTCCTCAAATTAGGGGATCAAAACTGCACGCAATACTCCAAGTGTGGTCTCACTAGGGTTCTGTACAACTGCAGAAGGACTTATTTGTTCCTATATTTGATTCCTCTTGTTATTAATGCCAACATGCCATTCGTTGTCTTCACTGCCTGCTGCACCTCCATGCTTACTTTCTTAGACTGATGAACAAGGACACCGCAGATCCCGTTGTACTTCCCCTTTTCCCAACTTGACACCATTTAGACAGTAATCTGCCTTCCTGTTTTAGCAACCAAAGTGGATAACCTCACATTTATCTGCATTAAACTTCGTCTGCCATGCATATGCCCACTCCCTCAATCTATCCAAGTCACCCTGCATTCTCATAGCATCCTCCTCACAGTTCACACTGCCACCCAGCTTTGAGTCATCAGCAAATTTGCTAATGTTACCTTGAATCCCGTCATCCAAATCATTGATATATGTTGCAAAATAGCTGCGGTCCCAGCACCGAGCCTTGCGGTACCCCATTAGTTCCGGCCTACCATTCTGAAAGGGACCCGTTAATCCCTACTCTTTGTTTCCTGTCTGCCAACCACTTCTCTGTCCATGTCAGCACTCTACCACAATACATGTGCCCTAATTTTGCACACTAGTCTCCTATGTGGGACCTTATGAAAGGCTTTCTGAAAGTCCAGGTACACTACATCCACTGTCTCTCCCGTGTCCATTTTCCTAGTTACATCATCAAACAATTCCAGACGATTAGTTAAGTATGAATTCCCGTTCATAAATCCATGCTGAATGATCGATCCTGTTACAGCTATCCAAATATGCGGCTATCTCATATTTTATCATTGACTCCAGCATCTTCCCCACCACCGATGTGAGGCTAACTGGTCTATAATTCCCCGTTTTTTTTCTCTCCCGCCTTTCTTAAAAAGTGGGATAACATTAGCTATCCTCCAATCCACAGGAACTGATATGTGTCTACAGAACATTGGAAAATTATCACCAATGCATCCACGATTTATAGAGCTACTTCCTTAAGTACATACAAACATAGAAACAGAAAATAGGTGCAGGAGCAGGCCATTCGGCCCTTCCGGCCTGCGCCGCCATTCAATATGACCATGGATAATCATCCAACTCAGCATCCTGTACCTACCTTCTCTCCATACCCCATGTTACCTTTAGTCACAAGGGCCACATCTAATTCCATCTTAAATATAGCCAATTAACTGGCCTCAACTACCTTCTGTGGCAGAGAATTCCAGAGATTCACCACTCTGTGTGAAAAATGTTTTTTCCTCATCTCGGTCCCAAAAGATTTACCCCTTATCCTTAAACTGTGACCCCTTGTTCTGGACTTCCCCAATATCGCGAACAATCTTCCTGTATCTAGCCTGTCCAACACCTTAAGAATTGTGTAAGTTTCTATAAGATCCCCCCCTCAATCTTCTAAATTCTAGCGAGTACAAGCCGAGTCTATCCAGTCTTTCTTCATATGAAAGTCCTGACATCCCAGGAATCATTCTGGTCAATCTTCTCTGTACTCCCTCTATCCCATTCGCCTTCTTCACTGCCTGCTGCACCTGTATGACTACTTTCAATGACTGGTGTACCATGACACCCAGGTCTCGTTGCATCTCCCCTTTTCCTAATCGGGGCCCTGGGATGCAGACCATCGGGCCTTGGGGATTTATCAGCCTTCAGTCCCATCTGTCTATCCAACACCATTTCCTGCCTAATGTGGATTTCCTTCAGTTCCTCTGTCACCCCAATTCCTCTGGTCCCTACTATATCAGGAAGATTGTTTGTGTCCTCATTTGTGAAGACAGATCCAAAGTACCTGTTCCGCACCGGGTGTGTTAAAGAGTCAGGTACCGGGCCCGGCGTCAGGAGCAGGGGCTGTGGGGCAGAAACCCGGTGGTCGACGCTTACGAACGGTTCCCATTTAATCCCCAAATTCCGCGTCGTAAAAAACCCCAGTAAGTGAGTGAGCGCGGAAATAAAATCATGGGGAATGTAAATGTGGGAAGAGTTAAATAAAGACCAACTAGAATTAGAGCTGTCTGTCGAGCCGTTCATTTTAACGCGTAACCGCGTCCGGCGACTGAAACAATCCCCCCCCCCCCCCCCCCCCCCCCCGGATTCAGCAGCAGCAGCCG
The DNA here is from genome assembly GCF_028641065.1 of Leucoraja erinaceus. Classification (NCBI taxonomy): domain Eukaryota; kingdom Metazoa; phylum Chordata; class Chondrichthyes; order Rajiformes; family Rajidae; genus Leucoraja; species Leucoraja erinaceus. The sequence continues at coordinate 9,918 of NW_026575482.1, forward strand.
CGAGCAGCGGGTCCTGAGTTCCTGGCTCACCCGGGTCCTAAAGTCCGGAGTGAGGATGGGGGGGGGGGGGGGGGGGGGGGGGGGGGGGGGGGGGGGTGGGGGGCGATTGTTTCAGTCGCCGGAGCCGATGGATCGGGAGGGAGAGGCCGAGGGTACCCGGCGCGGAGCCATCGTGGAGAGGCACCGCACCGGGAGGGGGGTCAGAACAGGAAATTTACTCGCTTAGCTGTTGGATCCCTGAGGGGGAAAAAATGTCTGTTTTATCCGCTATCACAGAACCCGCTAAATAGCCCGGCTGCATGGGACGTTTTAAGAGCTTGCTGTGGGCCGTATAAAATCGCGCGACGGGCCATTGTTTGGAGACCACTGCTTCAGTCCAAAGAGCTAATTCTAAGTCTCCTTCTGAACCTTCTGAATTTGTAGTCGGCGGGGCAGTACTCTGCACATCGCCATGTTGGATGTGGTGTGCATGCTAACGTGTTGTTAGTGTCTAGTGAAGTTGATTTAACTAAATTGTTTATTCAATTCCCTTAAGGTTGTTACAAATAATGAGTTTTTATAAATATCTGTCCTGGTGAATGGGGTTTCTATTTGCATATCATTTCTCTGTCTTCTCCTTTTTGTTCACTGTGTTATGTATCTATCTGCAGTTATGGCCACGATCCCATTTGAATCTTGTACAACATGGCTAGTCTGTTCCTTGCCCTTCTTGTTTCCAGCGTTTCCCAGTCCAGGTCAGACGGCATCTGGGTGCTACCACTATTGTAGTTCTCGATGCTAAGGCGTGCTGCTTTCCTCTGTACCCCTTCTAGTTTGTTGATATGACCAGTTTGTATGGGTCCCAGGTGTATTCCAGTATGTAGCTAACTAATGTTGTATATGCTGTGGTTTTCATTTTCTTTGGGCAGAACCAGAGGTTTCGTCTGAATCCTAGTGTCCGATTCGCTTTAGTTACCGTGTTGTCCACGTGTTCCCCCCACGAAAGCTTAATATCAAGATGAACTCCGGGATATGGTTGTATGATGAAATATTTGTCCACAGAAGACGTAGTCTCGAGTCGGTGATTTCTTCTTGTCTGAAATTATCATATTTGAGTATTTGTTTGGGTTGAAGCCCATCTTCCATGTGTTTTGCCATAATTCCGCGGACTTAAGGTCTTCTTGTAAGGAGTTCATATCCTCTACATCCGTGGCAGGTGTATATACAAGACACACATCTGCAAAGAGTCTTGTTTTACAATGTATGTGTTCAGTTAGATCATTAATGTACGTCAGGAACAACAGTGGTCCGAGAACCGTGCCTTGCGGTACTCCTGACACTACTTATTCTTCTAAAGAAATGGTTCTTTCACAGGCCACCTTCTGCGTCCGGTTTGTAAGAAAGTCACTAATACAGTTATGTAGACTATTTCTGATACCATAGCAATCCAGTTTTCCTAGGAGCCTTTCATGAGGAACTGAATCGAATGCTTTCGAAAAGTCCAGGATTGCCATATGTATATAGTTCCCCTTATCTAATGCTCTTGTGATGCCATCAATAGTGACAATAAGTTGTATTTCCGTTGAACGGTTTGCTCTGAAACCATGTTGTGAGTCCACCAGTATCCCATTCTTTTCGAAATGGTCCATGATGTGAGAGTGTATGATGTGATCTTACATGTAACACTGGTCAGTGAAACTGGTCTGTAATTCTCAGGCGCAGCCTTATTGCCCTTCTTAAATATTACACAGATGTTTGCTTCCTTCCACTGGCGTGGTAGTGACCCACAATCAATTGGGGACTGGAATGAATCTGTGAGTATGGGTGCTATTTTCGATGCGAACATCTTTAGAAATCATGGTGGGACCTGATCTGGGCCCGCTACTTTATTTGGCATTAGGTTCTGTAGTTGTGTTAGCACTCCTGCGTCACGGATCTCGGCCCGGCTGTAGAGGCTCGAGTGGTCTGCTGGAACTGTCGTATGACCGTTTCTGGACGTAATGCTTCTCTTGGAGACGTTTCTGGACAGTGGCAGGCTTCAACGCGCGAGGAACCAGCTGCGGTTGTGCGGTGGGGACCGGAGACCTCGTCAATCTTGACATCAGGCGCTGTGCCGGCGATCCCAAGGTTCCGTCTCTGGCAATGTTTCTGGAATTCATGAGATCGAGGTAGACGTCCCACTTTGAAATGCGCGCTCCTTCAGCGCGTTCAACGAGTCAATTACTCTGTGGATACTCGGGACTGCTCGTGACGTGCTGGGAGTTCCATCGGTCTGCGAAAAGCTTGAACATATGGCTGGTGAACTACCGACCGTTGCCGGTTGTCAGGCAAACATGCACAACGTAGGCGGAGATGTGTCTCTTCCGCTTCTTGATGACCATCTCAGTTCGTCAAGTTGAAACAAGTTAGAAAAGGAATCGACCAGAACGAGGTAGTGCTTTCCGCACCATTCGAAAATGTCTGCCGCCAGCGACGTCCAGGGCTGTGCTGGTGGAAGTTGTTGCAGAAGGGGTTGCCGCAGCTGATAAGGCGCAAGGTTGTTGCAAGTGGGGCAGGAGGCTCTGCGGTCCCAAATGTACTCGGCCATCCCGGGCCAGTAGAACAGACCACGAGCGCGTGTCAGAGTGGAGTCGGCCCCTGGGGGACCGCTGTGTGCCTCTTTGAAGTATTCATCTCGTAGCGATGAGGGCATCACCACCTTGTGACCCTTAACCACAACACCATTCTGCCTGGGACCAGTCCAACACGTCCCAGGAAGAACGGTTGCACCTCTGTAGGCGTGTCGGACTGTTTGTCCGGCCAGCCTGTTTTGATGATGGAGGCGAGGGTTTGAAGCGTGTCGTCAGTGGCAATGTGCGCAACCAGGGTACGCAGTAAATTACTGGGGACGAGGTAGACACCAAGGACCGTGAAATCTTCCGCTTCATGGGGGTGTTGTTCGCAAGATGCCCGAGGTGCAAAAGAGAGAGTGCCAGCGACATGCGTGGGCTTACCCTTTTTGTAGGTAATGGTGAAGTCATACCGCTGCAGCTGCAGCACCATGCGCGGCAAGCGAGCTGGCGGTTCAGGATTGGCACCAACGGTTGGTGGTCCGTCTCGACCGTGAATGTGTTGCAAAGGACGCAGTCGTGGAATTTGGTGAAGGCAAAAACGACAGGCAGCAATTCCTTTTCGATTTGCGCGTAGTGCTGCTCTGTGTCGGTCAAGGTGTGAGAGGCATATGCAACAGGCAGTAGGGTGCCGTCAGCAGATGATTGCAAGAAGGCTACGCTGAGCCCAAACTTCCAGACATCGTAGGTGATCGTCACCGAACGTTTCAGGTAGAAGAAAGTCAGGGTCGGTGCACTGGTCAGTTTGGATTTTAAGACATCAAAGGCGGCCTGATGTTGTGGGAACCATGACCATGGAGTATCCTTTTCGGTCAGCTGCCGCAGTGTGGAGCATATTTCGCTGTGGTTCGTTATGAACTTTCCGAGATAGTTTACCATGCCCAGAAAACGTTGCAGGCCTTTTACGTCTGTGGAGGCAGGCATCCGGAAATGGCAGCGCTGTTGAACAGCTGCGGCTCGCCTGCAGTCCATCTGCTTTTACTTTTTGTTGTTGTTTTTTTTGTCTTGTTTTGGTTTATTGGGTTGTGATTTGGGTGGGAGGTGAAACGTGTTATTTTGTCTCTTCCATCGGGGGAATGCGACGTTTTCTTGTCGTATCCCCCTTATCTGCCTTTATCTGCGCTGAGGCCTAATGGCGGAGCTGGCGGTCTCCAACTGCGACCGACCTCGAGGCTCCGAAGGCAGAGCCAGCCAGGACTTACAACGCGAGGCTGGCCGACCTCGGGGCTGAGGCGGTGGCGGGACTCGGAGCTGAGTCTGTGGGACTCGGAGCTCAGGTAGCGGGACTCGGAGCTGAGGCTGCGGGACTCGGAGCTGAGGCAGCGGGACGGAGCTGAGGCTGCGGGACTCGGAGCTGAGGCAGCGGGACTCGGAGCTGAGGCTGCGGGACGGGAGCGGCCAGACTCGCTGATGCGGCGTTCCAGCTTTCGGCAGCGGCCCGACTCGGAGCTGAGGCTGTGGGACTCGGAGCTGAGGGTGCGGAACTCGGAGCTGAGGCAGCGGTGGCCCGACTCACTGAGTGAGGCGGATTTCCAGCTTTCGGCAGCGGCCCGACCCCGACTCCGAGCTATGGCTGTGGGGATCTTCGGCCTGGATCGCCTCAGCGCAGAGGGAGAACAAGGAGGGAAGTTACAGACACTAAGACTTTTGCCTCCATCACAGTGAGGAGGTGCTTGGTGAACTCACTATGGTGGATGTTAATTTGTGTTTATTGTATGTTTTGTTATTTATTATTATTGTGTGTGACTGCAGGCAACGAAATTTCGTTCAAACCGAAAGATCTGAATGACAATAAAGGAATCTAACCTAATCTAATCTAATCATCTCTGTGATGGCAGCAGCTTTTTTCAGATCGGGTTTAAGGCCATCAGGAATAAAGAAGTGGCCGACGTAGGAAACCGCTGGAACCCGGAACTTACACTTGTCAGGATTGAGCTTGTGGTTGATCTTGCGAGCGCGCTCCAAGATAAGCCTGAGATTGTGATCGTGTTCCGCTGCGTCTTTGCCATACACGAGGATATCGTCGACAATGATAGCACAAGGTAGGCCCTCGTATAATTGCCCCATAGGTCTCTGGAAGACTTCACTGGCGGAGTTCATTCCGAATGGCATTCTCAGGAACTTATATCTGCCGAATGGGGTGGCAAATGTAGTGAGGCTTGATGACTTCTTGTCCAGTGGTATCTGCCAGAAAGAGTTCTTTGTATCGAGGACAGAAAAGAGGGTGGCCATTCCGACCTTTGCCGCCACATCCTCGACAGTCTTCATGGGATGGTGTGGGCGCTTAATGGCAGTGTACAGGTCTTTCGGGTTGATATACAGACGGATTTCGTTCTTTCCCTTCTTGAATGTGGCAATCATGGTCGAGACCCAGGCAGTGGGGTCGCCGACTGCTTCAATTACGCCTATGGAGGCCATGTCCTTCAACATAGAATGAACCCTGTCAGTCATGGCAAATGGCAATCGGTGCGGGGTTCGGATGACGGGCGTCACATCGGGATCAGTAATAATCTTGTAGGTCACAGGCAACTTGCCTAGGTTGTTGTCGAAAATATCAGGGTCCAACGAAATTTGCAGCTTTTGGACAGTTTTGTCAAAGGAAATCAGCCCCAGCTCCTGACAGGCACGATTGCCAAGCAGAGTAACTGAATTAAAGTTTTAACTGGATCGTCGTTGCCCAGAGGATTTCATTCCATAAACCCATCAGAGCAAATTGTGTAATCTTAGAAACATAGAAACATAGAAACTAGGTGCAAGAGGAGGCCATTCGGCCCTTCGAGCCCACGCCGCCATTCATTGTGACCATGGCTGATCGTCACCAATCCATAACCCGTGCCTGCCTTCTCCCCGTATTCAAACCCTCTCCTCCATCATCAAAACAGGCTGGCCGGACAAACAATCCGACACGCCCACAGAGATGCAGTCGTTCTTCTTGACAGAGATTCCTTGGCATGGTAAATTACTTGGGCAAATTCATTCCAGATTTTAGTGAACACTCGGCCCCGCTACACCAGCTAACTCACAAAGGTATTGTTTCGTCCTGGCATGAGCAGCAGTAGAGGGCGTTCGACACATAAACAACAAATGTCGTGCCCCCACCTTCACCTACTTTGATGTTAAGTTGCCTGTCACACTGACTTGTGACGCCTCGCAGTACGGCATAGGAGCAGCTTGCCTCCATTTTAATGGGGACGCCAACAGGCTTCTTGCACCATGGCCGACACGGAACAATGCTACGCTCAGATTGAAAAGGAGCTGTTAGCGGTCTTTTTTGCTTGCAATAGGTTTAATGCATTTCTATCTTCGGAAAAACGGTCGCGATTGCAACTGACCATCAACCCCTAATCAGCATTCTGAGCAAACCGATAAACACCTCTACAGGACGCATTCGGCTTGAGCTCGCTAGAATTTAGAAGATTGAGGGGGGGTCTTATAGAAACTTACAAAATTCTTAAGGGGTTGTACAGGCTAGATGCAGGGAGATTATTCCCGATGTTGGGGAAGTCCAGAACAAGGGGGTCAACATTTAAGGATAAGGGGGAAGTATTTTAGGACCGAGATAAGAAAATCATTTTTCACACAGAGAGTGGTGAATCTGCCAGTTGTTCCCGTCTCCCCCCCCCCTTATGTCCAACTCCTGTCGTCCAACTTTGGTCTTTGACACGGGCATTGTCCACCGCTGGACTGTGTTCCAGCGCGACTTTGAACATTACATAGCCATCGCTCATCCTGATGCCACTCCTGCTGCTCATCCTCGCTGGCCCGGAGGCCATGGATCACTATGCTTCATTCGACTTCGCCCCCGGTGAAGACCGTCGGGACCCGGTATGTCTCATGGCTAAATTCACTGCCCTCTGTGATATCCTACCAATAACATCATTGAGCGCTTTAAATTTTTCCAGAGGCGTCAGATTCCCGGGGAGCATATTAACGCTTGTATTGCCTCTTTGCGTCACATGGCTCGGCGCTGTAGCCTTGAAACGATCTCCACGGACGAATTGTTCAGGGATGTCCTGGTCAACGATCTCCTGAACGCTAAGCTGCGTGACGAGCTCCTCATGAAACCAGATTTGACATTAAGGGATGCCATGCATGCCACTCGTATGGCCTCTGCTGTTGGCACCGTGTCTCGACCGGTGTCCCAGGACATTAACTTTACCGGTGCAGCTGGTCCGCCACGACGGAACGCCGCTGCTATGCCCGTTAAGGTCACCCCACGCCGTTGCCCCAATTGTCATTTTGCTTCCCACCAATTCAACGTTTGCCCCGCGCAGGGTAAGACTTGTAATTCCTGTGGCAAACTGAACCACTTTTCGGCGGCTTGTCGGTCCCGTGGGAAGCCAGTCCCTGCTCCAAGGAGGAATTTAAACAACCTTGCAGACCCTGATAGCGCGCTTGGTTCCCAGTACCAGTCGGATGAACTCCCAGACTCTGATACGAGCTCCTCCCATGGTTATTCAACGGTGTTTTCGCATTTGGTTGCACCTGCTACGATAACAGATCCCTCTGTGCATGTTACTGTGAATGGCCATTCATTCTCTGCCAAGGTCGATACTGGTGCCTTTGCCAATGTTATGTCTGTCAGCCTCTTCAAGCGGATAAGATCTGGTGAGAGAGTTACTCCCGGCGACACCCGCCTTCATGCCAATGGGGGAGGTGTTTGTTCTGGTTCCAGTGGGGAAGGCCACGCTTATCTGCACAGTCCTTGAGACCTCTCGGCCCCTCACCTTCCACCTGCTGGATTCTGACAAGGTTACCCTGTTGGGCGCCCGTGCGTGCCAGGACCTTGGTTTGGTTTATTTCCACCGCATTCACCTGGTGCAGGCCCCCATGGACCCCCTGGGCGAGTACCCCGACCGTTTTTATGACATTTTGGGCAAATTGCCCGGTGACTATAAAATAGTTGTCGACCCGAGTGTCGACCCGGTGATTCGACCGGCCCACCGCGTCTCTTTTGCAATGAAGGGCCGCGTGGAATCTACTCTGCGTGATATGGTGACCATGGGCATCCTCAAGGAGGTGAGCGCTCCCACCAGGTGGGTCTCCACCATGGTCGTCGCTGCTAAAAAGGATAAGAGCAAGATCCGGATCTGCATTAACCCAAAGGACCTGAACCTTGCCATCAAGCGCCCGCACTACCCCATGCGGACGGTGGAGGACGTCGCTGCACAGGTCGGTCCTGCCACTATCTTCTCTGTCCTAGACGCCAAGAGCTCCTTCTGGCAGATCCCTCTAGATGAACGCTCCTCATTTCTCACCACCTTCAGCACACCCTTCGGCAGGTTCCGTTTCCTCCGCATGCCGTTTGGGATCAACTCGGCTAGTGAGGTTTTCCAGCGCACCATGGAACAGCTGTTTGCTGGTTTACCGTGCGCTATCATCGTGGATGACATCCTGGTGTACGGGAGGGACGTCGCTGAGCACGACCTGCACCTCCGCAAAGTCCTGGACAGGGCTCGTGAGATCAATCTCAAGGTCAACCCGAAGAAGTGTCGGTTCCTGGTCCCGGAAGTCACTTACGTTGGTCACGTTTTCACGGCGGGGTGTTTAAAGCCTGACCCCCAGAAAACATCAGCAGTCACCGAGATGCACCCTCCTACTGACGTTCCCGGCCTGCAGCGCTTCCTGGGCATGGTCAATTACCTGGGGAAGTTCATACCCGACCTCAGCGAACTGAGTGCTCCCCTGAGGGAGCTAATCAAGAAGGACTCCGCATGGGTCTGGCTCCCGCATCACCAGTCGGTGTTCGTGGCTCTGAAGTCCAAGCTCGCACACACACCGACTCTCAAGTTCTTCGATCTGCACAGACCAATTGCCCTCACTTGTGATGCCTCTAAGTTCGGTCTCGGTGCCCCATGTCTGCAGCTTTATGACGGCCTGCAGCTACCTGTCTCCTACGCTTCTCGCACCATGACCCCTGCCGAGCAACGTTATGCTCAGATCGAGAAGGAGCTACTTGCCGTGGTGTTCGCCTGCTCCAAGTTCAATGACTACATTCTGGGCAACACCTTCACCATTGAGACTGTCCACTATTATTTTGAACAAGCCTATCCATGTTGCCTCTTCCCGGTTGCAGCGGATGATGCTGCAGCTCCAGCGTTTCACGTTCCAGATTGTGTACCGCAAGGGCAAAGATATGTTTGTGGCCGACACATTGTCCCGTGCGCCGCTCCCTTCCGTTGCCCGCCACCCATACGAATCGTCTGACCTGATGGAACTGAACGTTAACATTGTTCCTTCCCAGCAGATGCAGTCCCTGGTCAAACACACTGCTGATGATCCTGCCCTGCAACAACTTGCGGACGTTATCCGCCGTGGATGGCCTGACCGACGTTCTTCCCTGCCGGCTGGTGCCGTACCCTACTTCCTGGTTCGGGATGAACTGGTGCTACACGACGGCGTGGTGGTGAAGGGTCACAAGGTCGTGGTGCCGGCCGCTCTGCGGGATCACTATTTTCAATCTGCTCACAACGGCCACCCCGGGGTGGAGGCCACTTTGTCCCAGGCCCAAAGCCAATTCTACTGGCCAGGTATGGCTCAGAACATCCGGGACAGGGTTTCCGCTTGCGCTGCCTGCAACAGTCTCCTGCCTCATCAGCAGCGCCAGCCTCTGCTGCAGCAGCCGCCCCCCGAGCTACCGTGGATGTCGGTTGCCACGGACCTGTTCGAATGGCGTGGCAAGCACTTCCTGGTCCTGGTGGACTCATACTCCAGTTGGTTTGAAGTGGATCAGCTACCTTCCATCACCTCTGCCGCCGTCATCGGGAAGCTTCGCCGCCACTTTTCGACCTTCGGATCCCTGGTGACCCTCCAATCGGCAACGGCAGCCAGTTCTCCAGCGCCGAGTTCCGTGCCTTCGCTGCCCGTTGGAACTTTCGCCACATCACGAGCAGCCCTGAGTATCCGCAGAGCAACGGCCTTGCGGAACGCTCTGGGCGGTTGGTCAAGCCGCCTGTCCGTTACGGGGTGCTCGCTTAGCCGTGTTATGACACGATTAACTGTTCCCGGCGCGGTTTGTAATCCTAGCGTATGAGCCGTGATCGCTCTGTGTATTGCCATGCTTGTGTTTCCAAGAGGAGGGATGTAGATCAGTGCATGTCCCTTTAACATAGTAACCTCACCACTACTAACCACTTCCCATTGTCTCTCGTATAATTGTAGTGTCCCCACTTCCAGCTCGCTCTCTAGCTCCAGTGATGACCACGGACAGCTATTGCATAGTGCGTGTTAGTGATTATAATAAACCATCAGTAAAAGACTCTGTAGGAAAAGTCATTTTACAGTAGTTGAGGCCAGTTTTTTGCTATTTTTAAGAGTGAGTTAGACGTGACCCATGTGGCTAAGGGGAGCAGGAGGTATGGAGAGAAGGATACTGAGTTGGATGATCAGTCATGATCACGTTGAGTGGCGGTGCAGTCTCGATGGGCCGAATTGTCTACTCCTGCACTTGTTTTCTATGGTTTCTATGTTTTCTAACATATGCTGCTACAGTTGCAGAAATATGATTTTTTTTCTAATTTAGAAACGCGGCAAGGACATGAACTTGACTGACACTCTGTCGCGAATCCACAGAAGACCTGCGAGAAACCCATGGAGAAAGACAGCGTCGTCATAACGACGGTCTTCTACGTTCCTTCCTCCTGTTTGAAGAACGTGGCAGCCGAGGCAGCTGCCGGTGATACATTACGTTCGCTCTCCTCCGTCATTAAGCACGGGTGACCAGACGAGCAATAAAGATTGCCACTCCAAATCCGGTCCTTTTTAACCGTCCGTGATGAACGACTACTACACGATGACATGATCGTAGAGGGCCACACCGCTGTAATTCCTGCCTCCTTATGCCCCTGTCCCACTTAGGAAACCTGACCGGAAACCTCTGGAGACTTTGCGCCCCACCCAATGTTTCCGTGCGGTTCGCGGAGGTTGCAGGTAGTTGCTGGAGGTTGCAGGTAGTGGAAGCAGGTAGGGAGACTGACAACAACCTCCGGGAACCGCACGGAAACCTTGGGTGGGAAGCAAAGTCTCCAGAGGTTTCCGTTCAGGTTTCCTAAGTGGGACAGGGACATTACACAGCAACTACTTTGATGCCGTCCATGCGGGACACCCAGGCACAGAAGCAACTGTCGTGCGAGTGAAAATCATGTTTTTTTTCTGGCCTGGCATGGCTGATTATATTCTTGAGAAAGTAAAGTCCGGTGCAGTGTGCAACTGTTTGGCACCACACCAACAAAAGCTGTCAATTCTCTCAAACCCGGTTCCCAACCGTCCACTGGTCCACATTGGCAACTCCCACTTTTGAGTGGCTTGCCAAACATTACCTGGTTCTAGTCGACTTTTATTCCGGATGGTTCCATCTACTCAGTGGTCCCATGACTGCAGGGGTAGTCCAGAAGATGGTACGCCATTTCTCTATTCACGGGTCTCCGTACCAACTACTGTCTGATAATGGCAGTCTATTTACGAGCCGGTACTTCAGAGACATTGCTACATGCTGGGGTTTTCGTCATGTCACCAGCAGCCCCGATTACCCACATCCACAGTTGACCATGCTGTCAAGAGTGCCAAACAAATGATGGACCTATCACACAGGTGCAGCAGGCAGTGAAGAAAGCGAATGGTATGTTAGCATTCATAACAAAAGTATTTGAGTATAGGAGCAGGGAGGTTCTAGTGCAGTAGTACAGGGTCTTGGTGAGACCACACCTTGAGTATTGCGTACAGTTTTGGTCTCCAAATCTGAGGAAATACATTCTTGCCATAGAGTATGTACAGAGAAGGTTCACCAGGCTGATTCCTGGGATGTCAGGGCTTTCATATGAAGAAAGACTGGATAGACTCGGCTTGTACTCGCTAGGATGTAGAAGATATAGGGGTGATCTAATAGAAACTTACACAATTCTTAAGGGGTTGGACAAGCTAGATGCAGGAAGATTGTTCCCGATGTTGGGGAAGTCCAGAACAAGGGTTCAACGTTTAAGGATAAGGGGTAAATCTGTTAGGACCGAGATGAGAAAAACATTTTTCACACAGAGAGTGGTGAATCTCTGGAATTCTCCGCCACAGAAGGTAGTTGACGCTAGTTCATTGGCTATATTTAAGAGGACGTTAGGTGTGGCCCTTGTGGCTAAAGGGATCGGGGGTATGGAGAGAAGGCAGGTACAGGATACTGAGTTGTATGATCAGCCATGATCATATTGAATGGCGGTGCAGGCTCGAAGGGCCGAACGGCCTACTCCTGCACCTATTTTCTATGTTTCTATGTTTCTATCCTGCCCGCACAGGTGCACTTCCATCCCCATCCAGCGGCATTGACCCGACCATTGCCTTCCGCTCATGATCCGGTCGTTTTGCCCATGGCCACGACGCATAGACCCCTGCAATAGTCTCCAGTTTCATCGCCAGGGATGCTGTTTCAATATCCTGTACCTGTTCTACCACCGATCACATCTCCGGTGATAGCAGAAATGCAGGGCTGTGCCGTACACGTGCTGATCGCATCTGCAAGCCCACTCTAATTGTACCCGGGTTACATTTCAACTTCCCTTCATACCATATGTAACCATCAGTGCCTACATTTTGCTTGCGATTATCAGATCTATTTTATTAGGAGTTAATTCCTTGAGAGGAAGGATATAGATTAGTCTGTACTTACTATATATATATATATATATATATATATATATATATATATATATATATATATATATATATATATATATATATATATATATATATATATATATATAACCTCACAGCTTACGAATGCTGCACATTCCTTATGTTCTCCTGTCCAGATCTTCATCCCTATGCTGGTCACACAGGTCATGTGAGTTAGTGCGTCGCTATATCTCATTAGATTTGATTTGATGCAGATGGTACCCGGACGTGGCGCTGACGGACGAGAAGCTGAAGCATAGAAGTGGAAGCCAAATAAACGAATGGAATCAAAGCCGAAAAGCCAACTAACCGAAAGGGTGGGAGGCCTAAATGCAAACTAACCCAATGCCGCTGAGCAGAAAAGTCAAATAACGGACCTGACGTTGCCGGGGGCGGGACATGTCAGCGATTGGTCCATCATATCACTGTGGAGGGATGGACATTGCTCCAAACCTCCGCTCCACCCGACCAACAGCCCGCGGAGGGTAGATTTGGGAGAGTAAGGGTTCTCCCGAGGCTGCTTACAACTAGGCCACTTACAACTTGGTGCTTGGGTTCAGATAGCCCAGTCACCTATGGCTTGTGTGGGAAAATGACCCTCACGCCCCCGTCTCCCCTTATAACCATATATCCATATAACAATTACAGCACGGAAACAGGGCGTCTCGGCCCTTCTAGTCCGTGCCGAACACTTATTATCCCCTAGTCCCATCTACCTGCACTCAGACCATAACCCTCCATATCTTTCCCGTCCATATACCTATCCAATTTATTTTTAAAGGATACAATCGAACCTGCCTCCACCACTTCCATTGGAAGCTCATTCCACACAGCTACCATTCTCTGAGTAAAGAAGTCTCCACAACGCTCTTAAGCAGTGCCACCCCCACCGAGACTGACAAACTAGCAACGTTTGACCAACCCCCCCCCCCCCCCCCCCCCCCCCCACCCCACCACACACACACTGCGCCGACAGACACTAAAGCTACTCCCGGCCTACTCCACACCGCGCAAACCCACCGACACTGACAGCCAATTACCCACCCCCCCCCCCCCACATAGCCACACTAAAGCGCACACCGCGCAAACACCGACACTGTGCCAATGTGTGAGTGTGTGTTTGTGTGTGTGTTTGTGTGCGTGTGTGTGTGTGTGTGTGTGTGTGTGTGTGTGTGTGTGTGTGTGTGTGTGTGTGTGTGTGTGTGTGCGTGTGTGTGTGTGTGCTTGTGTGTGTGTGTGTGTGTGTGTGTGTGTGTGTGTGTGTGTGTGTGTGCGTGTGTGTGTGTGTGTGTGTGTGTGTGTGTGTGTGCGTGTGTGTGTGTGTGTGTGTGTGTGTGTGTGTGTGTGTGTGTGTGTGTGTGTGTGTGTGTGTGTGTGTATGTTTGTGATGTGTGCCAAGTGAGAGAGAGAGTGTGTGTGTGTGTAGCTTCGTGTATATGTATGGTTGTGCGGTGTTGTGGGCGCGCGTGTATGTGTGAGTGTGAGTGTGTGCATACGTGCGTGTAGACTGGTGTATGTGTATTTTCTACCCTGGATGTTCTTCTCGAGATTAAGCGACCCCAGCGTACGAGCTTTCTGAAAAGTGTTTGTGAAATATTTCTTCATGAGCATGTTTCTAGTCAACGACGTGGGGTTTCTGTGATAAGTGCTCCTGAATATTTCCAAATCCTCTCTGGCATAATTACATTGTTCATTTATTATAGTTAGATCTACACTTTGGAGTTTGGGAAGGGGAAGTAACGAAAGTGTTGGTGGCCAAACCTTTTAGCGATCGCTGTACTATTGGCTTCGGGATAGTTTTTGTTCGAGACAGGTTGAACTGACCATCTAAAAGTCTGAACAGGATAAAGGCTAGCGTTGATGCTATTAGGCAATAACTTGTTAAAGTTGATTGGACCAGGTTGTTTCCCGGCAAAGGAACATTGGGTAAGTGGAGTGTGTTTAGAAGTGTGGTGACCAGAGTTGATGACGTGCATGTTCCTGTTAGAATGAGGTGCAAAGCAGGTGGGAATAAAAGGAGCTTGGATGACGAACGAAATTGAGGCTCTGGTAAGGCAGAAGAAGGAGGCAAGGGACAGGTATAGGAAACCGGGATTAACTCTATCACTGGACGAGTTTCGGGAACTGCTGGGCCTAGTTAAGAGGGCCATGCTAACTTTAACCGATCAGCACTTGTTTTTCCCAATTAGGATATTTGCCATCTCCCGCGGTTGTATACGAAAATGACCACATTTTTAGCTCGTCCATTGGAACCCTTTCTTCGTAAATCGTTTACAGAATCCGATGGGACTTCGCTTTACAATATATGCCTGGAATATCTCATGTTCCCATGTTGCACCCCGTAATTCCATCCCAGATGCACCCATCCTGGTGTGTTCCGTGTAACTCTCAAGGCCTTCAATTGATATCAGCTGCCGATAACTGACACGTATCCCCTTCTTCTCCTGACCAGTGCTTCAATGCCCCTCGTCAGCCAGAGTTCTCTCGGTCTACAGACCTCAGCTGGACTGGAGGACATTAAGAGCAATTTACTCACCCTGAACTCTCCCTTGCTCACTTTGGATGCCCCTCCCATGCTAAATTTGGAAGGCAAATGCGTGTGTTGTGTGTGTGTGTGTGTGTGTGTGTGTGTGTGTGTGTGTGTGTGTGTGTGTGTGTGTGTGTGTGTGTGTGTGTGTGTGTGTGTGTGTGTGTGTGTTAGTGAATGTGTGTGTGTGCGTGTGTGCGTGTGTGCGTATGTGTGTGTGTGTGTTAGTGAATGTGTGCGTGTGTTAGTGAATGTGTGTGTGTGTGTGTGCGTGCGTGTGTGTGTGTGTGTGTGCGTGTGTGCGTGTGTGTGTGTGTGTGTGTGTGTGTGTGTGTGTATGTATGTGCGTGTGAGAGTGTTTGAGAGTGTGAGAGAGCATGTGTATAAATAGTGTGTGAGACTGTGTGTGTGTGTGTGTGAGTGTAGTGTGTGCGTGTGTGTGTGTGTTAGTGTGTGTGTGTGTGTGTGTGTGTGTGTGTGAATGTGTGTGTGTGTGTGTGTGTGTGTGTGTGTGTGTGTGGTGTGTGTGTGTGTGTGTGTGTGTGTGTGTGTGTGTGTGTGTGTGTGTGGGCGCGTGTGTGTGTGTGTGTGTGTGTGTGTGTGTGTGTGTGTGTGTGTGTGTGTGTGTGTGTGTGTGTGTGTGTGTGCAGTGCGTGTGTATGTGTGTGTGTGTGCGTGTGTGTGTGTGTGTGTGTGTGTGTGTGTGTGTGTGTGTGTGTGTGTGTGTGTGTGTGTGTGTGTGTGTGTGAATGCGTGCGTGTGTGTGTGTGTGTGTGTGTGTGTTAGTGCGTGTGTGCGTGTGTGTGTGTGTGTGTGTGTGTGTGTGTGTGTGTGTGTGTGTGTGTGTGTGTGTGTGTGTGTGTGTGTGTGTGTGTGTGTGTGTGTGTGTGTGTGTGTGTGTGTGTGTGTGTGTGTGTGTGTGTGTGTGTGTGTGTGTGTGTGTGTTAGTGAATATGTGTGTGTGTGTGTGTGTTAGTGAATATGTGTGTGTGCATGTGCGTGTTCCTCTGGCACTGGGCAGTGGAAGGCACACACACACACACGATGAATTGATATCACACAGACGCATTTCTAGTCGAAATAGTAATCAAGACCCTAAATGAGCAACTGTCGGGATTACTGCACTGAGTACTGGGTACCAGCCCCCATAGCCCTCTGTTTCCTCTGAATAAGACAGTTCCGAATCCGTTAGATCAGGTCATCTTGAATCCCGTACACCCGACCCGGCTGAATCAGCCTTACATGGGGGCCTTAATAAAAGCCTGACGGAAGTTCATGTACACAACATCCACCTCCCTATCGTCAAAAAGCTCCTTTGTCATCGCCTCGAAAATCACAACCACGCACAAAGCCGTGCTGACTAACCTTAATTAGCATGTTCTCTTTCAAATAAGAGTAATTCCTATCTCGAAGAATTCCCTCCAATAATTTCCCCACCATTGACTTGAAGCTCAACGGTCGGGAAAACCGAGTTCCCTGGGGGTTTCACTACGTGGTTCTTAAACAAAGTAACAACAGTGACCACTGTCCGCTCCTCCGGGATCTCACTGGGCTAGAGAATAAACAAAGATCGCAATCTTCTCTCCTATATCTGTCAATATTCTAGGATAGATCCTGCCAAACCTTTGGTGCCTTATCCACCTTAATGTTCTTCAATATCTTCCGTACCCCCGCCTTCTTGGTCATTCCTGCCTTGGCATATTTGTATTCCTTAAGCCCTTCTCCCCCGTGAATATAGATGCAGAGTAGTTACTCCTTTAATTACTCACCTACATTACCCAACCGACACATAAATCCCTTCTTGATCTTTGAATGTTCCTATCTTTACCCCGCCATTCTCTTAGTTCTAACGGACCTATAAGAAATCACGGGACGTTCCTTAATTTGCCTCGCCGTACATTTCAAGCCCCCCTTCTGGCCCCTATAATTGTCCGCTTGAGTTTCCCACTCGCTATATATTCCTCCAAAGTTGCGTTCGATGCCTCCTTCTTAAACCTGACATCCGTCCCCTCGTGAGCTTTAACAACACCATCCGACATCCACTGATCTTTTAGATTGACATCCTTATGTGGCGGCACCTAACGGAAGCGCCTCGACTACAGCCGTCCGTCTTTTTTTTTTTTTTGTTTTGTTAAATGTATGTTTTGAGCTTAGTTTTTATTATTTTTTAGCTGTGTATATGTGTATATGTGTATATGTGGGGGGTAGAAGGGGGAATGTAAAACACTGTAGTAAATGTAGTTTCGTTCAAACCCAGGTTTGAATGACAATAAATAGAATTCCATTCAATTATCTCCCCGCTTCGCTGGTAAATGCTGATCCTGCACTTGGATCAGAAGGCGTTTTGATTTCGACACGTCACATATGGGCCTATGCCCCAATTAAGTACATTACGCAACACCCAGACCTATCCATATTCAAACCACACTTCCGCACTTGCCCGCACATCTCCCTTAAACTTTAACTTAGCCAAGAACGAATTACCTGTAATGTGATTCGAAAATAAATATGGCAGGTTTACAGATACAGTGATTTTAATACAATGCTAATTTTCTATCAAAATATCGATGTCAATGCAAAGATTAATCAACGTTAATCGTTCTATTTCACCAGAGCGGACATTTAAACCGAGAAATGTAACAAAGAGGATCGAGGGTTAATGATATAGACACCTGTTGCCGATCACCGTTAGTGACCCAGAGCAGCGCAGAGCAGGACGCAACGGCCGTGTTGTCCGTCCAGCCACGGGAAATGCAGGAACAAGGAATGTCGGATGGGTATTGCGAATGCCAGAGATTAAAAGAGAAAAAGTGCGTGAGAGAGGGAGAGAGAGAGCGAAGGATACAGGAGGCAGAAACATATAAAGCCAGAGGAAGAGATATAGATGAACATGTATAGGAAGGAACTGCAGATGCTGGTTTATACCGAGATAGACACAAAATGGTATGGTAACTCAGCGGGAAAGGCAGAATCTCGGGATAGAAGTGATGGGTGAGGTTTCGGATCGAGGCCCTTCTTAAGGTCATGGGAGATGGAGACACAGAGATAAGGAAGTGTAAGGTGTGAGAACGAGACATCAAAGGGGATGCAGTCAAGGACAATGTTGAAACGATCATTGTTAGCTAGGGGAAGGTGAAAATATAGCAAAAAGAAATGATGTAATCGGGGACGGTCAGCCTGATCTGGAAAAAAACGGGAAGGGGGGAGGGATGGAGAGGGCACGGGTTTGAAGGGGAGGAGGAAATGAATGCACGTTCACGTAGTGTACAACAAAGAGAGAGGGGAGCATGTAGATTGATACTAAAGTTGCAGATCGTATGGATTTGGAGCAAAATAAATGTTGTGGATGTTGGTGCTAGAAGAACAACGAGGTCAAGTATCAACTCGTCCTGAGTAGGTTTGGCGAGCGCGCTACATGGGGAATATACAGGGGATAGCAAGTTACAATACACTGAACATTAGTATAACATTTAATTCCACGAAGAGTCCTTCCTAACATGCCCGCTCTGGTTGGAACCAAATTCACGGAATAGTGCGATCATATGAAAGCATAGATTGAAGGGCGACGCCATTTCCCAACTCCAGTTCCAGGCAACTGGCGCGCCGGTATCATGAGTTGAACAATCCTCGGTAAATGTGTAAACCCGTTCTTTACCTCCAGCCTGAACTTCCTCTGTGTCGTCCCGTAGATACACGTGTTGGCGCAGGAGCTGATGTGCATGAGCAAGACCCCAACGTCATTGGCGATGTAAGATGGGCTTGTGTGATCCCCACCCGCGAAATTCATAGTGACACGAGTGCAGATGAAGGTGACAGCTACCGCCGTCCAAAGCAGGATGAAGGCGCCGGACACGGTCAACAGTAAAACGATGGATTTACGCCGATTCACCGCCTCAGTGTCCTTCCCATCCAGGGCCTTCAGGCGACGACGGACTCTGTTGGCCGCTATGATTTTCCTGACCGTCAGTTCGTTGAACAATAGAATTAGAAGGAAGGGTAGATAGGGGAGAGAGATTGAACACATCCACGAAAAAAACAACCAACAACCGGAAATGAAGTAGGCACGTTTGGGTCGGCACCCCCTTTTCACACTATCCACGGTGAGACGTGGCGGGTGCATGAAGTTAAAGGGGGTGTACTTTAAGCAGCTCAGCGCGCACAGGGACACAATGACCGTGACGGCTGTCCTATCCGTGCAATAGGCGAGTATCAGCTTCGGGCAGCAGATGCTGACAAAACGGTCAACGGTGAAGGACATGGTTAACCAGACAGAATAGACCAGAGTAACCACCCGTAGGTATATGTTGGATGGACAAATTTCGGTGAGGAAGAGGAAGGACATAGGGGTGTAGTACATGTAGATTTTCCGAATATACACGTGAACGATGAGAACGAGGAGGTTGGAGATTGCCATCGCCACCATGTACCTGGTGGTTCCTTTAGAGAGCCCGCACTTTCCCTGGTACAGGATCTCAGCCGTCAGCACGTTCGCTGGGGGAATAGCAAAGTGCAGTGAAGTTAATATTAAAATGTAATGGAGTTTTAATTTTTTACGATTGAATGTTGCGCAGCGCGACAGCCCTTAACGATGAAAGGCTCATTTTACAGCAATTATCAGGTGGCGTTCAATAGCACTTCACGCTGGCTACGGGTTGCAATACAACTTCGTTATTAAAAATAACTTTTTGCCATTCGTAAATTCCAAAAACACTCGTGAGCTCCTGACCCTTAACTATGTTTCTTTACCCGACAGCAATAATATAAAAACAACATTGAGTAAAAACGCCGAAAGCCAGGTGGTACTTGACAAAAGTTTGGTTTTAACGCTCGAGCGCTTGCAGCTCCGACTCAATTTCTTGCACCGCGAGGCGATTCCTCTGTTTGGTTTGGCAAATAATCTAAAAGTAGAGAAAAGGGAAAACTTTGGATTCTGAAATAGGATTAATTAGTGCCGAGGATACGCGGCCATTCGGGCTGCATCTACACAGGGAAAGCAGATTTAACACTTCAATGCTTTATGATGCAGCGAAAGGGCATGACCTGCGAGAGAAGGAAGTCGTGCCCGCTGGGACAAACAACAGGGGAGGTCGAATATACCGAGGGTTCATATGTTGGGTAGTTGAGGGTGAAAGTGTATTATTGGCGGATGAACAGACTGGGAGGAAAGTACATAGAATGAGGAGGTGATGAGGATCATAATTCACCTCGTTATATTTGCACGTTCAGGCGGTTTAATCCTCATTCAGCCCCACCCCCATCCCTTGCGTGAAAGTTAAACTCGACACAATGTCATGTTGGAGACAAAAATACC
>NW_026575482.1:32500-46027 GCF_028641065.1 Leucoraja erinaceus
CAAGTTTGCGGATGACATTAAGCTGGGGGGCAGTGTTAGCTGTGAGGCGGATGCTGGGAGACTGCAGGGTGAGGATAGGCTGGGTGAGTGGGCAAATGTTTGGCAGATGCAGTATAATGTGGATAAATGTGAGGTTATCCATTTTGGTAGCAAAAACAGGAAAGCAGACTATTATCTAAATGGTGGCCGACTAGGAAAAGGGGAGATGCAGCGAGACCTGGGTGTCATGGTACACCAGTCATTGAAAGTAGGCATGCAGGTACAGCAGGCAGTGAAGAAAGCGAATGGTATGTTAGCTTTCATAGCAAAAGGATTTGAGTATAGGAGCAGGGAGGTTCTACTGCAGTTGTACAGGGTCTTGGTGAGACCACACCTGGAGTATTGCGTACAGTTTTGGTCTCCAAATCTGAGGAAGGACATTATTGTCGTAGAGGCAGTGGAGAAAAGGTTCACCAGACTGATTCCTGGGAGGTCAGGACTGTCTTATGAAGAAAGACTGGATAGACTTGGTTTATACTCTCTAGAATTTAGGAGATTGAGAGGGGATCTTATAGAAACTTACAAAATGCTTAAGGGGTTGGACAGGCTAGATGCTGGAAGATTTCTCCCGATGTTGGGGAAGGTCAGGACAAGAGGTCACAGCTTAAGGATAAGGGGGAAATCCTTTAAAACCGAGATGAGAAGAACTTTTTTCACACAGAGAGTGGTGAATCTCTGGAACTCTCTGCCACAGAGGGTAGTCGAGGCCAGTTCATTGGCTATATTTAAGAGGGAGTTAGATGTGGCCCTTGTGGCTAAGGGGATCAGAGGGTATGGAGAGAAGGCTGGTACGGGATACTGAGTTGGATGACCAGCCATGATCATATTGAATGGCGGTGCAGGCTCGAAGGACCGAATGGCCTACTCCTGCATCTAATTTCTATGTTTCTATGTTTCTAACAGTGAACAGTTTCTAACACCAACAGCGCTCTCGGCCCACAACGTCCGTGCCAAACTTAATGCCACGTTAAACTATTCGCCTTTGGCTCCCCATGTTCCACATCCCTCCATTCCCTGCATATCAATATGCCCATACAAAAGCCCCTTTAATGCCTCCATGGCTAATGCCTTCAATTCCGCCACCCCCCTAGGCAGCACGTCCATGACTCCCTTCGCCCTCTCTGAGAAAAATAACGTCCCGCAATCTCCTTTCGTTCATCATTCACTGAATGATGTTCATCGTTCATCGTTCATCATTCACTGAAAATGCGTTAGATATAATGTGAATAGAAAAGAACTGGAGTAGGAATTCAGATTCGGTCATTTTAATCTAGTGTTTTTTCTCTCCCAATAAATCGATTACACCGTCGAATGTTAATAGATTTATTTCCCATCAGCTTACATTCAGAACTAAGAAATATCACTAAGTATATTGCGGCTCGGGGACGGCAGGCATCCGAGTGGAACCATTACGATCCCGGGAAACACTGCGACATGAAGGAATGGTAGCGTTGCCCGTGTGAACACAATAATCGCGGAAACAAGGGCTTTCAGAGGCTAGTTTACAGAAAAGGAAACACCGTGCTGGAGTAAATGAGCGGGACAGGCAGCATCTCTGGAGAAAAGTGACAAGCGGCGCTTCGGGTGGGGATCACTCGTCACACTGTTTGTAGTGGGCACGGATGGAGACATAGCTGAAAGAGAGGTGGGGGCTGCAGAAATCTGGCAAGAGATAGATGGATACATATGAAGGTGGCGATTGATTAGCGCCAGGATTTGCGCCTCCACCATTACCCTAGCAGCGTGATTCATCACTGTCTGTTTGGAAAACTTGCCATCTCATCTCCTATAAACTTTGCCAACAACACGAAGCCTTTACTCTGTCATCATTAACACTGCATGGATTACATCTCATGTGATTCCAATGGAACTGAGGTAGGATTTTAGGTGACTTTAATCCAACATCGTTTCTCTCTCAACTAAGAAGTTAGTGTGACGATTACTCCATGTCAACAGATTTATTTGACTACAGCGGACAATCGGAACCAAGGGACGGCACAACGGGGCAGTGGTTAATTGCTGCTTTAGAGTGAGATAGACCCGGATTCGATACTGAATAAGGTACACAAAAATGCTGGAGAAACTCAGCGGGTGCAGTAGCATCTATGGAGCGAAGGAGATAAGCAACGTTTCTGGCCAAACCCCATCTTTAGACCACGCCTGCTGTATGTTCGGAGTGTGCACATTTCCAATGTGACCGTGCGGGTTTTATCCGAGTGCTCCGGTTTCTCGCACACTCCAAACACATACAGGTTTACAGGTTAATTGACGTCGATGTCACTGTCAATTAACCCCAGTCAGTAGGATAGCGCTACTGTTCGAGTGATCGTTGGTCGGCGCGCATTCCGTGGGACCGAAGAGCCGGATTCCGCGTTTTGTCTCCAAACGCATAAAAACTCAAGAAATATAACTCAAACCAGAAGTAGGTAATTTGTGTACACACGGGGAAATAGGAATCCGGATTAAAAGAAAAACAAAGTACTGGAATACGTCAGCGGGTCAGCCTGGACCTCTGGCGAACATGGATAGGCGACGTTTCTAGTTGGGAATTTTCCTCAACCTAATTGAACGGGAATAGGGTGAGAGGGCAGGACGAGAGGTGTGGCGGGAAAAAAGTCTGGTATGTGATAGGTGAATAGAGGTGATGGGTGTATTGGACAGGGTGGACAAAGGCCAGAGATGAAAGGGCAATAGGATACGTGACGTAAAGAGATAATAATGGAAGAATTGTAAAAAGGCAGGTGGGGGAATTTAGGTGAAAGTGGACTGGGGAATGGGGTGGGATGGGGGTGGGTAAAAGGAGAGATGTGTGCGCATTGAAGGTAGAGTGCGGGAAAGAGACCCGAAAGCATGTTGATTGAGTGGGAAGTTATAGAACGTGTTTTTGGCAATAAGATGTAGGCGGTATACACGTTTCATTGCTACTAAAGAGTAAGAACCAGGAGATTATGCGTGAGCCGTCTTAAACAAGTGCGAGACGCGCTCCTTGGGGAAAAGATATGGGCCGGCAAATAAGAATATATTGGACAATGGGTAACATCACGGGGAGTTTCTCATTCAATACGTTTACTCTGGGTGGAATCGAAAGCAGAGAATAACTCGATCTTGTGAAAGACTAAAGTGAACGGCGGTGCCACATCCAACTCTGGTTCCAGGTCACTATCTATAGGTCAGGGCAAATGAAACATGCTGCCTATGTTGGAGGTTTGAATTTAAAACAGAGAATGACTAAAATATTCAGCTGATCGGGCACCGTCTGCATAGTGAGATGAGATTTCATGTTGAAAACCTCCATCATAAAATCCTCTACTTTGTCCATGCTGAAGTGGCCTGTTTCCATGTTATCTTTTCAAACAAACAAAAACAATACTAGCGATTCGAAATGAAATGAAATGAAATGATTCAATTTATTGTCATTGTCAGTGTACAGTACAGAGACAACGAAATGCATTTTTAGCATCTCCCTTGAAAGGGAGACACAGGGCGTCGCGGTGTGCCCGCGCCTGCCGCCGTAACATTACCGCCGATTCACTACAGAAACTATTGTCTTGACCTCCAGTTAACGAGAAAGACATCGCTGTGCATGTTTGGAGGGAAACTGCTTAGATGTACACATGTTGAGTTCTGTTCGGTTGAGTTCAGTTCAGTTTATTGTCACATATACAGTTTTGTTGCGTGCTCATCAGTCAGTGGAAAGCCAATGCATGATTAAAATCGAAGCATTTACAGTGGGGGACTTCAGGTTTGCACAGTGGGGGACTTCAAGTTTGCATAGTGGGGGACTTCAAGTTGACAGTGGGGGACTTCAAGTTTGAGATCAGAATTTTAAGGGTGAAGGCAAGACGTCCATGACCGATGTTTGACGACAAAGGGAGTTTAGCGCGTATAATTGGATATGTACTACTCTAAATGTTCTTCTCAAAGTTAAGCGACCCCAGCTTACGTTTCTTTGCGCGTTTGTGAAATTTTTCTTCAGCAGCGTGTTTCTGGTCAATGAGGTAGGGTTGATGTGAAAGGTTCTCCTGCATATTTCCATCCCTTCTCTGGTTTAATTACATTGTTCCTTTATTACTGCTAGATCTACTCTTTGGAGCATGGAAAAGGTAAGTGACGAAAGTGTTGGTGGGCAAACCTTTTAGCGATCGCTGTACTATCAGCTTCAGGATAGTTTTGGATCTAGTCAGGGTGAGCTCGCCACTTAACATTCTGAACAGGGACAAGGCTAATATTAGAGAATAGTAAGATTAAACGAGAACTTACCAGTTTGAAGTTTGATCTGTATTTTATGAGGAGTTACGATGAGGGATTACGTGAAGAAGCCCGCCCCAGGACGCATTGCGGCATAACTTCAAAGCAGCGGTATGGAATCACAGACAGACACGTATTTGAAGTAACATAGTAAAGAATAAAGAGACATCAATTATCAGTTTGATCCATGTAATGAGGGTGGGAGCGGAGGGCACGTAATCCCTCATCGTAACTCCTCATAAAATACAGATCAAACTTCAAACTGGTAAGTTCTCGTTTAATCTTACTATTTTACTTCGGAGTCACGTGAGTGACTTCGTGAAGATTTCAAAGCTCTGTGATTTCAAACCGTTGTAACAGCTTTATATCACTCGCTGCCGAGGCCTTTGAGGGAGGAAGCGTGTTATCATAATCAACCAATGATTCTGTTTATAGGAAAAACCCAATGGTATTTTTACAATAACACTGAAGAATTTTAAATGCTCCCCTTGGCTAATTTGAATATTTGCAGATTGGAATCTTCCTGCAAATAAAACAGGTTTTGTCAACAGTTTATAATTTATTTCTCTCTGAACGTTTTACCCCCACTATTCTGCTGTAGCCAGGATGTGGTTTACAGGCACGTCCATTCTTTTGCCGTTGACGTGGAAGCTTCTCCTGTGGGATGACAACTTTATACATGTTAGTTTTATTCCCAGGAGCTTTAACTTCCTTGAGCCATTTCAAAAAAGGCTTGTTACCCGACCACAAGGTGTTTTGTGACCAACCCACAAGGCTTTTCATCTCCCTCGCATAATTAGGTTGTGTCTAGATAAGGTAATAGGGTCTTGGCACATACCGTGTTTTTCTGGCGGGTAGCCCGGTTTTATGACTGGATAAGGTGTTCCTGGTCTGGTTTGACCATTCCCTGAACAAATGATTGAGATCTGGTTTGAAGCTGTGAGCATGGTGTCCAGTTGAAGTAGGAGTAGTGACTGGACACTCTGTGCTGCTCCATGTGCCTTTAACATATGTTTTTAGTGCATAGAAGGTTCAGGTTTAGGGCTCTGGCTGGTGGGATCCCCTGAAGTGTGGTTTAACGACTGGCATCCCATATATAGGTGTACCTAGTCTAGGGGTTTAGAGTTTTAATACCCTTCAAATTCCCTCCAGCCAGTGACCCCATGGCCTGTTGTCCTGTAGCTGTTTTGAAAAAAGAACAGGCAGGGTAATTCTAGCTGTGTTGATGGCACTGTAGCCGAATCCTTCATCATGATGAAGGTTCTCCAGGAATTCCAGTTCGTAGTACCTGTATCGGATGAGTAGGTTTTCCCCTTTATCCTTGCAGTACTTCTCTTGATGCTGGACAATTGTTGTAGTCCAGTGGATGTTCAAAAGGATGCTGACATGGTGTTGATTATTCAGTATAACAATCCCAGTCCCAGAGGCTTGCGCAGAATCTGCAGCTTAGGAGCTTATTTCTCATGGCACAGGTTGATTTGTGCCCGACTCCGATATTAATAATTCTGGGTACTGGAAAACACCATCCAAGTTTCAACAGCCATGTCATGGCGTGAAGTGAAACAAGGGCTGCGTAAGTCCGTCAGGTACTATCAAATACCTGAAGCTGAATCCTTTTTTACTGTGCGTTGTTCTCGATTGGTGAGGCAGAAGGGAAAAAATACATAGAATTAATTTCACCAATGCAGCGTGAACGCATTTGTCTATCAATATTATAAATACATTCTTGAATGACAACATGACCTATAGGTCAGAAAAGTTAATATATATAGCTGACGATCTTTCTGCTGGAACTATCTGTCCCAGATAAATTTTTTTAAATGAGGATTCCACTGGCCCAGGGTCTGGTTTCCCCCCGCGACATACATAGGACATCCCCGAACACCTGGTGATATAGCGTTAATGCAAATAATCGATATCAGTTTCACATTCCATTTTAATTGTCATTGTCAGTGTACAGTACAGCGACAATGAAATGCATTAATATCTGTTGCATCATATAGCTTAATAGTTTTGTTAACTTTATATGAAAACATCTAATTGATGTAGTCCTTAATATTATGTGACCTGGTGTCTGTCACTGTATTTTTCTTACCACCCAGGTAAGTTGTTGATAGTCAAATACATCTATGGATATACCATTGCCAAATTGGTTTGACCAACTTCTCATATGATACCGACTTTATGCTGCCATATGGTTAATATAGGCCACCTCCATAGTGTAGTCTATTTATACCCATACATGCAAGTGCTTTAAACTCATAAATTCACCCGAACATTTTTTAGATAATTAATGCCCAGTATAAGTGGTAACCCCACCACTGTCTTTCTGATATTACTTCAGTGGGTAACTTCATGAGATGCTCAATGACAACCTATATGTTGTTTTTGATACTAACATCTGAATGATGTAGACAGAAAATGGTACCATTTTTTCCCAATTACTCTGTTATTTGTCGAGTAGTTGGTAGTTTGACCATTACTTTGTGCTTGTTTGTGCCAATTCAACTATGTTGTCTCTTGGCATCCTTCTAGTTACGTGGACTGAATTAATATGAAAGCCAAGATAGTCCAAGAAAGCGCTCTATATGCTGGTAGGAACCAGACCCACCTACCTCCATGGTTATTGGCGGTTTTGTGTTTTCTGTTTTCTGAGTGCTTTTGTTCTGAGGATGTGCTGGCGACGTTGGGGGGGGCGCATTTTCCAGGGGGTCCGCGGCGGGCCCTGATCTAAAAGATCTTTGGGGATAGTGCGGCCCCAAGCTTTCACCAGTCCCATATTCTAGACATAGACTGGTAGATGCCGTGAGGTGCTGCTGTTAGGTTATTGAAAATCGTGGTTTGCTCGTCCCTTGGCCTGCCCTCATGATGCCGAAGGTTTTTGATACCTCTTCGATCTCCTTCAGCTTTTTGTTCAGATCTCTCCCAAATAGCAGTGAGTCTGCCTCCGCTGCTGGGCTTTGCTCAAGCCTGCATCTTTGAGATTGAGGGCAGGTGTTGTATTTCCCTTCAGAGATTATTGCTGTATATTCTTGCTAGCTGCCATTGTTTTGGCTCCGGCGGTGCTCCAGCCCGTGGGGTTGCTACGAAGCGGTCCACGACACCCAACAGCTGTTCCTGATCCTGCACCTCATGCATACTTTCGATGTTGTCCGCCTGCCCCATATGCAGACCAGCCCTGCCCTGGTCACCAATGCTAGCCTCCTGCTCCAACCCGTGGTATGAGGGTAGCAAAGGGCAGTGCCTGAACGACACTATGGAGGAGGTGCCTGTCCTGTCTCGCCGGGAGCGCTGCTGTTCCCGGTGGACCTTCTCCTCCAGGAGCTGCTAAGTGCAGCTCAGGCGGCTGTCTCTCTCTGCTTAGGTAGAGACATGTCCTGCTCCGACGAATCGGAGACGACCGGCCGTTTGGCTTCCTGTCCGCTTTCCCAGTCCGCCGTGTAGGCTATGGCGAGACTGGCTTGGCTCGGTCTCAGGGATAGCGAAAACGCTCTGCGAGCGACGCTGCCGCCGGTTGCTGCCCCGCTGGTAGAGTTGGAGCGGGGCAGTTTCTCTTTGCGAGTTTTTTGCGTTGTGTTCCTGAAATCTGTAATAAAACACAACTGCAAACTCACCTTTCCTATGCCCAAGAGCCGCTCCTGCAGCTCAGGCGGCTGTCTCTCCCCCTCCTGGGTGGAGAGACGTCCCAGTCCGATGTCGCTCCACCGCCGGGTTTTCCACACATCCAGCCCGCTCCTCAGGTGCTAGCGGGCTGGCTCGGTCCCGGTGTCGGGTTTGCGGACCGCCCGCTAAGCGGTCCTACCGCCTGTTGCTGCCCTGACTCTCTCTTGAGCGGGCAGGTGCAGCATATTTCCCCCCTCAGCCCGCAGCTGATGCTGACGGGCTTGGTGCTGTGTCGGGAGCGGGCCGCTGATTAGCGGTCCTCGCTCTCTCTCTCTCTCTGTACTCGGGCAGCTGCTCACCTGCACTCGGGCTGCAGCGTACTCCACGCCAGCACTGCACAGTGGGTTCCCCTAACGGCTCCGCAAATGTCGGAAGCCTCCTCCCGCCCGCCTGCCTGCCTCACCTGGACAGTGCGTGGAGAGCGAGCGAGGACTAAGGGGAACCCCCAACGCAGTGCTAGCGCCGTCTTCCTGCGCTGTCAAATGTAGCCCCTGTGGAGATTTTACCGGCACCGGCACAGGTCCCATCCATGGTCCGCCGGCGCTCTGTCTCCCTGGTAGCGTCTTTTCCTCCCCTCCCTCGAACGGGAAACTCCTACCAGAGTCCAAGGGGGCCGCTTGCACGCCCTGCGGGAAACCAAGCAGACGCAAAGGGGCTGTAAAAGTAAAGGTAAGTACTTACCTAAACTTAGATTCTCTCTCGTTTCTTCGGGAGCCCTGACTCCCGGCTGCCGCTTTGCATGCCGAAACGTAATGCCGCAATGCGTCCTGGGGCGGGCTTCTTCACGGAATCACTCACGTGACTCCGAAGTAAAATTCTAAAATGTGTTATCTCTATATACGAGCTAGTCAGTCTTATTAGCAGATTATTCCCCATTGTATAGTTCAGGTTAGTTTCCATTTATATTTCGATATTAGAATTGTTCATTATTATTAATTCTCTATATTTTGTAAAGCTGTTTTAAGATCTTAAAACGCCATTTGTCCATGTGTCCGAATTTTCCACATTCGGCTCATCTGTTCATCTCTGCGTCGCTTATCAGTCTTTCCTTCATTTTGAACAAAGAATGTCCTTGAGTTGAATTCCAAAGGGTCCAAAGGAGATAAGGAGTCTAGACCATCGTACGTGGACATTCTCTTCCATTTTAAACTTTTAGACAGTGGTGTTTCTTCCCTTATCTTCAAGTGTTCTCTGTGAAGTAATAAAGGGAAAGACACTGTCCATATCACCCCGCTGCCGTGGTTAATCTTCTGTTTCTGCCACAATCTCTTGGGCATATTTATAAGATGCGTCCGAATTAGTGAAAGTTTTCTCTTTTCCCTTGAAAGTAATGCGCATCCTGGCCGGATAAAAAACGCCACATCTTTAACTCCATGGAGAATCTGTCTTGTCTGTTCGAACTTTCTTCTCTTTTGCACGATCCCATAGGGATAATCCCGGAGGAGTTTGGTAGTGTATTTTCCAAAGGTCATCTTCACTCCATATTTGATTTTTTTTTCATCAGCTCTAAAAGTGCTGAAATGTTCCGAAGTTTGACTATGATCTGTCGTGGGTGGGCTGGATCTGCTTGTGATCTTGGCTTAAATCTAGGTATTCGATGTGCCACTTCAATTTCCGGTTCCACAGGTAGATTGAGTACGTGTTTGATTAAGTTGGCAGTGAACTAACGAGCGTTGTTCCCCTCTGCCCCTTCTGTTACTCCCAATATTCGTAAATGTTGGCGTCGTGAGCGAGATTCGAGATCAAGGCATTTATCTGAAACTTTCGCCAGTTGACTCTTGAGGCTGTCTAGTTCTAGCTTCATTCCCTGCATATCTTCAGCCATTTGTTCAACAACTGTTTCCATGTCTTTTATTTCGGTTACATGTGAAGAAACAATTACACGCACAGCCTCAAAGTTCTTCCTGGTATCTTCTTCGCCTTTATTAATTCTCCCCATTAGCTCTTCATGCACATCTTCAATTCATTTTTGTATAATGCCAATGCAGTCAATAACTTTTTGATTACCAGCATTGATGTTTGACATATTTTCCATCAATTTAACATTGATACTTTCCATCATTTTTAAGTTTCCAGCCTCAATATCATTTCTCAATTCTCTTACCGAGTTCTTTATTATTAGCATAGCATATTATTAGCATGTCAGCAGCGCGTCAGGTTTTTCAACTTTTTTTTATTTTTCAGTATGTTTTAAAGTATGTGTTTAATGTTCCATTCGTGTGTTTTGTGTGGGTGGTGGTGTGGGGGGGGGGGGGGGGGCGATTTCCAGGTCGCCTCCCCCGTGGCCTAACAATAAGGATCGGTGCGGCCATTCCCGGAGACGCGCCCGGGGGCCTCAGCAGCGGGCGCAGCGTGGACTCTCGTTGTGGAGAGGGTGAGCCCTCGCTGGGGGTCGCTGAAGGGGAGCGCTCCATTTCGCTGGTCCGCAGCCTGAAGTTGCAGCCTGAAGTCGCGGTCTGCAGAACTCCAGCTGGTGCGGCATCTGCAACCCGGGATCCCTCGTGGGGGACCAGGGGGGAGAAGAAGCTTCCACTATCGGCACGCGGCCAACTTCTACCGCGGGGCCGGCATGGACTTAACATCACCCCTGGAGGGGAGCTTCGACCGCAGGCCCTGCAGTCTACGGTGCTTCTGGCTGCGGCGGAGACTTTAAACCCGACCGCCGGCCTGCAACTTAAAGCCGCGGTGTCCCGTGAGGAAGAGCCGATCCTGGACTGACTCTGGACTCTGGTCCTGTCCACGGGGGGGAAATGGAGGAACACTGGCCAGATGTTGTGCCTTCCACCACAGTGATGAATGCTGTGGTGGATGTTTCTTTTACATTTTTATTGTGGTTGTGTGTTCTTTATTATTGTACCGCTACCGACAACCCAAATTCCACCGACCCTGGTTGGGTGGTAATAAATTCTATCTAAATTCTATCTAAATTTATCTCCTCCATTTCATTTTTCTCCTTAGTAGCCATCTCAGTCTTGGATCTTGTAGCCATTCCAGAATCCACTTCAGAGGTCTGTTCTTCAGTTTTTTGTGTTTTCAGCAGTTTTGAGATTGTTCTCTGAGGCCTCTGAGCTGGAGACGGTTTTTTTTTCATTAAGAGCCCTCCCCCCGTTTTAAATCGCAGCGCATACTGGTAACGTCATCGGCGTGACGTCCCGGGGCTCCGGTGAGTTTTTGAATTGGTCCCGACTTCCAGACCCGATTTGTACGCTAAAATCGCGATTTTACAGCTAAAAGTTGCGACTGCTAGTCCAGCATGGTGCCACCGGAAGTCGGGGAACTTATATTGATGTTGAAAATTCCTGCATCAAGAGATCCTACTTGAGGAGAACTTTCACCATGTTTAAATTGAAGAGGAATATGCGATTGTGGAGGGAGAGGATGCGTATTCTCAAATTTTGTTGGTTGTTGGACAAGACAAGATTGAAAAGGATGACTACAATGAATGTATCATTCCAGAAGACATGGTTCCCTCTGCAAGAACCCTGGAGGACTCTGTTGATTATATCTATCCAGCATTCGACCATTCTGCAACATTATTCTCCGAGAACTGTATCTTAGTTCCTCACAACGATATGATGCGTATAATCACACCACTCTCTGTGTGAAAAAAGTTCTTCTCATCTCGGTTTTTAAGGATTTCCCCCTTATCCTTAAGCTGTGGCCCCTTGTCCTGGACTTCCCCCAACATCTGGAACTATATTCCTACATCTAGCCTGTCCAACCCCTTAAGAATTGGGTACGGTTCTATAAGATCTCCCCTCAAACTTCTAAATTCGAATACAAGGCGAGTTTATCCAGTCTTTCATCATATGAAAGTCCTGA
This sequence comes from Leucoraja erinaceus, assembly GCF_028641065.1. Taxonomy (NCBI): domain Eukaryota; kingdom Metazoa; phylum Chordata; class Chondrichthyes; order Rajiformes; family Rajidae; genus Leucoraja; species Leucoraja erinaceus. Next base: position 44,273 of record NW_026575482.1, read on the forward strand.
CATCCCAGGAACCAGTTTGGTGAATCTTCTTTGTACACCGTATGGCAAGCATGTCTTTCCTCAGATTAGGAGACCAAAACTCTGCGCAATACTCCAGGTGTGGTCTAACCAGGACCCTGTACAACTGCAGTAGAACCTCCCTGCTCAATTCCTTTTGCAATGAATGCTAAGATACCATTCGCTTTCATATTTATCAACATTATACGTGGGATATTATCTTTATGTTTCTGGTGTTCGATATGAGTGACGTGGATAGGGTGTGTGAGTGGGCAAATGCATGGCAGATGCAGTATAATGTGGATAATGTCGATAAATGTGATGTTACCCACTTAGTTGGAAAATCAGGAAAGTAGACTTTTATCTGAATGGTGGCCGATTAGGAAAAGGGGAGATGCAACGAAACCTGGGTGTCATGGTACACCAGTCATTGAAAGTAAGCATGCAGGTGCAGCAGGCCATGAAGAAAGCGAATGGTATATTAGCATTCATTGCAAAATGATTTGAGTATAGGAGCAGGGAGGTTCTACTGCAGTTGTGCAGGGTCTTGGTGAGACCAGTCCATTGGCTATATTCAAGAGGGAGTTAGATGTGACACTTGTGGTTAAAGGTATCAAGGGGTATGTAGAGGAGGCAGGTACGGGATACTGAGTTGGAGGATCAGCCATGATCATATTGAATGGCGGTGCAGGCTCGAAGGGCAGAATGGCCTACTCCTGCACCTATTTTCTATGTTTCTATGTTTCTATGACTGTTTACTTGCCACTTCCGTCTAATATCGCGGCGTTTTGTATGTAAGTATGGACTGCATTTTTTTCTGTGTAGTTGCAAGTGGAATTGAAAATTACGTAACCATCAGTGAATATCAACTGCGGATCTTAAGATGGAAGAAAGGTCTATATTTGAAAATGTTTGGGGCCAATGGAGTGTTTTTTCCCCTTGATACCTATTTCAGTATTATCAGAATGCCTTAATGCCAGGCTTGTTCAAATGCTGCGTTTTTTGTTTAGAGCTGTCAGTGTCACCTCATTTCTGGATCTCAGATAATTAGACTGAACGTATTGAGGATCTGCGAGAAATTAAAGCAAAGCCAGCAGGGAACAAGAGACGCAACAAGAAGTGGCCAAAAAAGAGTTAAATCCGTATAGGATAGCACAGTGTATTTTCTATTCATATGTTAATGGTTTGATACATACAATTATCTTTAGAAGTTTATAAATATCTACACCGTAATAAATATCAATATCGTTTTACATCATACCAAGAAATAAGAGCAATCGTTTGCAGCATGGTCAAGGAACAACGCAAACTGAGGTCGAAAAGCAGTAACGAGCAGAAGGGAACATTCGATACACCAGGAAATTTCCAAAACGGTACACGATAGCAAAAACACGATACACGAAAGCACAATGTCGTTTTTACTTATAGGTTAATGCATTCAAAGATAACATTGCCTTTTGAAGTTTACAAATATCTACAATAGATAAAATTGTCTTTTATAATCATATGTCATTGGCTTGATAGGAATAAAGAGACGATACAAGAAATAACAACGTTTTGAAAGATCACAAAAAGAGCGCATGACAAAGAGACGTGACAAGAAAAAATCTGAACGTCTCGAAACTGAATTCAACGACAAAGAACACAAAACAGAGGAAGCCAGAGACACAACAAGTAATAACCGAACTGAATACATTTCATGTTTAACGTTTAAATTGTTATGTTTTAAGAGATTCACATTTAAACCTTAATATATCC